>NC_085140.1:424205391-424511332 GCF_024139115.2 Armigeres subalbatus | reverse complement strand
GATTATTTGGATTTGTTATCGCGCGAGAGTTTTGTGCATCCTCGATTATTTGAAAATTTGATTTTTCCCATCCCTGTTGAGGTGTTTCTATTGTTTCATAATTTGTTGACATTCTAATTTACATGTTGGCTCCCAGAGAGCTCTATTAACTTATTATTTTGATAACCTAACTACTTACATATTAGACATTTAATCACTTGGTTGGCGCCTGCTGGTCGGATGCCTTGCAACTAGGGTGACCAGACCATATGGTATTCTGAAGGAGACATGTGCTAATTTTTCAATAAAAATTCGCTCTTCTCCTTTTGCGCTAAAATGTCCTCCTTTTTGCATATTTCCAAGAAACAATCAATGCAGGATGTCGCAAATGAAACGTATGGTTTTACACATTTGCGTTTAAAGGCTTTCTAATCTGAAACATTCCATGGAGTTTTCAAATGAAATCAATGTAAAGAATGAACATTCAATGAGTTAATTGATTTGAAACAACCGTTTGATATTTTCTCGGAATTGTTAGAACGGTACAAACATTCTCTTGAACATATGAGGCGACAAAACAACCGGCATGAATGCCAAGTATGATGCGTTTACAACTTCGTGATGTCACCACGTTTGTCCTAAATACTTCATAGCCTATCCAGATTACACCCATTTAAAAAGTATTTGAGATGATAATGGACCATGATAAATAAAATAAAAATAAGATGAGTGAGCTTTGACATTAAGATACTCATTATCATGTCAATAAACTCGTAATCTGAATAGGCTGTTAGAGCAATCTAAAAAAATGTTCGTTCTTTTTCTATTATTAAATTATTGACCTTGCATTCGAATTGCTTTAAAAGAAACTTTTTTCAATCATACTTATTAGAGCTGCAAAAAACTGATAAAGTCAAACACAGGAAATTTTGTGTTCAGTATTTCGTTTCCCTTGTTTTCAACCATTATGTCCTCCTTTTTCGCTACGATTTGGATGAATTATCTCCTTTGGAAAAATTTTATATGGTCACCCTACTGGCGATAGACCCTTAACCTATCTATCTCTCTCATCAAAGCATTTTGTAGCGTTTTCATCTCGGACAGAAAATAAACCTTAGATATTGTTGTCCTTGAAAATGTTAAGGATCATCGCCAGGATTTTATTCTGGACCTTTGAAGTTTCAGGTGATGGGGTTTGGCGCATCTCTCCCAGACCAGCATGCCGTACACATTCAATCACGGGGAAGATAATTTGCTCATAGACAGCTACTTATTATAGCGAACTACGATTCATCAGCTTGAGCAAGACATTGTACTTCGACACTGTTTTTTTTTTCAACTTGCGATAAATTAGCTTGTTGTCTAGGGTCAAGCCAAGGTAGGCATTGTACAATCCTCAGCTGCAACAAATATGGGGGATGGTGAGTGCGGGAAGATAATGACTTGGATCTTTGCTAGATTTTTCCGCTTGGTCAGGACATGGAAGCAGTGGTGCGAATTCTCAATCTCAGTGACTGAAATTTGTTGAATATTGATACCAATCCCTCTTCACACTCACTTCCTAGCAGTGAAAACTGAAAATGGTTAGCAGCAACAATCAAAGATAAAGTAAACAAAAGACCTTTCTTCTCATTGCACACGCAGCTCGCACTGACAGTCTATTCAGTTCACTCGCTGCTGTGAGAATGCGACGGCCCTATATGAATGCATGAGTGAATACTATCACTTGAAAGACAATGACAGGAAATTTGTGCCGAATGATCATCAGCTTCAGCCCGCTGTTGGTAAACCGAGTTTGCTAAGCTACTCCTGCTTTGTCGTTCTGACTGAAAGGCACCGTCATAGGCAAAGAGGTGCAGAGAAAAATACAAAACAAAATAATCACACTCAGCAGGCATTGTTGATAAATTGCACCACTGCATGGAAGCCTCGGAGCTTAGAGCTCTGTCACAAGCACTAGCACAAGTTATTTTATAAGTGTGCAGCGGGCAGTGAGGAATGAGATGTTTCTCACTTCACATAAGTTATAAGTTTGAGTTGTAGATGGAACATAGTGGAACATAGCATAGGAACTAGTGATTAACGTTACGTAGTAGTTTTGTAAAAACATGAAACACGATTCTTGATCGTACTTTTGCATTTTTGCATATACTCGAAGTATCACTACCGATGTTTATGAGATTCTGTAGACGAATCGACGACCTTTTTCGGAGGCCTTCTTTGCAGGAGGTATCAAGCGATTTTTATAGCAATTGTTGTCAAATGGCATCACAGGTGGAATGGAGAGCGACAATCTAGGAGAGCGCTGATCTTTTGAGAAAAACGATTCTGAGGTCCACCATTCTGGCCTTAATAATTTTTGTCATGCAATTGCAATGGGACTTAAACGCAGACGCTGGTACTGCCTGCGAGTGACATTTCGCAGACGAATCAAATCTTTGGTAAGTTATCATTGGTTGTTGCTTGATAAAGCATGGCGTTGAACTGCTCGTCGACGTCTTCTGCTGCTAGTAGTCAATGCTTTTGTTTACGGATATTTGGAACCAACCCCAGTTGACTCGGTTTTACTGTTTCAGCAGTTTCAACGGGATACCTGGTGTCGACTGAAGATCGGAGCCAGCTGCTTCGGAGCGTAGAGAAGTGCGAAATTCCCCTGTTGCTCGACCTGTGACCTCAATAGACACCAAAGTAGTGGGGGCTGCCAGCGTTTTCTACAGTTGCGGTGATCATCGGATGTGAACATCGGATGTTGAAAGGGATGGAAAATTTTGATCGACAAGCGGTGAGCTCCGGTTTGAGCGGTTTTTTGAAGATGCCTACTTGCGAACTAAACGAACGAACTTGGACTTCTCCGAAGCAGCTAGGAAGCCACCATTCAATGGGCTCAGTAGCCTTCTCTCAAGAGGCTCGGAAGCCTATTTTCAAGAGGCTCGGATGCCTCCTTACAAGAGGCTCGGAAGCCTCCTTTCAAAAGGCTCGGAAGCCTTCTTTCAAGAGGGTCGGAAGTCTTCTTTCAAGAGGCTCGGAAGCCTCCTTTCAAGAGGCTCGGAAGCCTTCTTTCAAGAGGCTCGGAAGCCTCCTTTCAAGAGGCTCGGAAGCCACCTTTCAAGAGGCTCGGAAGCCTCGCTTCAAGAGGCTCGGAAGCCTCCTTTCAAGAGGCTTGGAAACCTCCTTTCAAGATGCTCGGAAGCCTCCTTTCAAGAGGCTCGAAAGCCTCCTTTCAAGAGGCTCGAAAGCCTCCTTTCAAGAGGCTCGAAAGCCTCCTTTCAAGAGGCTCGGAAGCTTCCTTTCAAAAGGCTCGGATGCCTCCTTTCAAAAGGCTCGGATGCCTCCTTTCAAGAGGCTCGGAAGCCTCCTTTCGAGAGGCTCGGACGGAAGCCTCCTTTCGAGAGGCTCGGAAGCCTCCCTTCAAAGGGCTTGGAATTATTCTTTCAGGAGGCTTGCAAGCCCACTTTCAAGATTATATAAGACCTCCTTTCAAGAAACCCTCCTTTTAAGTAGTCATAAAGTTGCATTTCAAGGGGCTCGAAAACCTCTCTTATAGAGGCTTGAATGCCTCCCTTCAAAAGGCTCGGAAGCCTCTTTTCAAGAGGCGCAAAGGCCTACTTTCAAGAGACTCCGAAGCTTCCTTTCAAAAGGCTCAGAGATAATTAAAATTTCATCCCACTCTATGGAGACTCATAAAAAGTTCGAAGTGGTACCTCGCAAGAAAAAGATTGAGTAAAGAACCCCTGCACTAAAGGACAGTGTGGTAGACCTTGCTCCGTAACAAACCACGTAAAGGTGTCTACTTGGTGTTGGGGTACGGGGTGACACTAGTGATACTCATGCCTTTCTTTTGAAATCCCTACCTAGAACGCCATTCCAAATTAAATAGAGAAAGGCTCCTTGATTCCAGTCTTAGATTTAAAAAAATCCATTTTTCACCAATTCAAAAATAGAAATGAATAAAATAACCATAAACGAGCAACCTATAAGCTACAAGAAAAAATTGAGCGAGATAACTGTCCAACTTTTGCAGTTACTCGCCTCGTCTCTGACCCCAAACACACCCGGAACTCCGAGCTGGATGCTTGTTTTTGTTTGATTTATTATGTATAATCATTTGAGTGGCCCTTTTTCATCCTTACGGAAGCTTCCTTCGCCCTAAGAATGAATATCCGCACAATTCCACAATAGTAATACAGCGACGGCGATGGCCACAATGACCATTCGTCGTGAAGCACCACTTTTTTTTGCTGTCGTCTGAAAGTCATAGAGCTGGCGAAGTGGAAGAGATGCTTGTCTCGGAGTGCGAGAGAGACATGATGGACATTTTATTGCCGCTGGGTGAAGTTTTCTCCTGTTTAGCCACAGTTTTTTTTTCACACCCGGCGGAAGTCGACAGTCATTTCCCTCATTTTCGTCGCTGTACTTTGACACGTTCGGAGAAAGGCGCTTAAATGAAAGTTAGTGACACTTTCATTGTCGTTGTGTTTTTGTGATTTGATTACCCCGATCACATCCGGGAGATTGACCCAATGAATGTCGGATCATCATATTGGGAAGATTAAACTCAGTGTTCTTCTTGGTACTCTTATGCCAATCTTATTGTATTTTTTTATAAGTAAGGTTATTATAATCGAGTTCGAATCTAGTTAAAGTTAAACTGTATTCTATAATCCTATAATAGTACTTGAGCGTTTGCTTACTTTAATCACTTAGCCTACACTACATAAATAACTTACATAGTGTAAAGGTACATAAAACAATCAATTCGAAATTGATGTTGTTAAATGGTGCTAAAGGGATTGAATGATAACTTTATCTCAACTAATGAATGTGATTTAATGAATACTTTCGCAAGAACTGATACTTATTAATAAAAAACCCAGATCAATCCACCTAGCGTTGGTGGTGCCTTTCTCGCGCATTAAAAAAATAAGAAAAACACATAAGAGAGGTCGAAATAGCACTTTAGGAGGATAGATTTTACTTTTTCCATCAATTCATATGCATTTGCGGTCATTTGAATGCATTGCTGCAATTTTTGAATTTTTTTTTTGTTTTTGAAATTTTTTTCCCAAGGGGGGGCCCTTGGTAGAAAAACAATGTTTTTTCAATAACTTTGGAACGCAATGACCGATCGGGCCAATTTTCAATAGGAAACAACTAGACCGCAATCCGCGTCGACTGCAACTTGTTGCGAGTAAATCGAATAATGCTAAGTACCAAAAAGTGTGTCTCACATTTTTGTACACACACACACACACACACACATACAGACATCACCTCAATTCGTCGAGCTAAGTCGATTGGTATATAACACTATGGGTCTCCGAGCCTTCTATCAAAAGTTCGGTTTTGGAGTGATCCTATAGCCTTTACGTATACTTTGTATACAAGAAAGGCAAAAAAGAACATTGTATAAATTTACTTGTTGAAATTTACTCATATAAAGAATGAAAACGGAATCCATAACCAAATAAGTCATGATAAGAAAATTATTTTGAGCTTTTTAGTGGAATGTCTTCACTTGTCATAAGACGAGTTAGTACAATCCCATTGAATTCCACCACTTAATTGTATCTTGACAGATACGTATTTCGACCTCAAATGTAAGGCCGTCTTCAGTGTCTCGTACTTGACTCGACTTAACTAAGTTTACTAAGTCGAGTCAAGTACGAGACACTGAAGACGGCCTTACATTTGAGGTCGAAATACGTATCTGTCAAGATACAATTAAGTGGTGGAATTCAATGGGATTGTACTAACTCGTCTTATGACAAGCAAATAAGTCATGTTACGCTGCCGGAAGTATGAATAGCTTCAAAGGTATGCGAAAATCAATTAACTTCTTTTTGTGGCCTGAAATCGGTATCGCGTAATAATTGCTTGTTCCAAAAAGAACCGCAGAAAACAATCTCCACCGCAGCTCGTCGTCGCCTCGGTCTCCACGCAACTTTGGTTCCACTCGCTCTGCCTCCCGATAAGCCAATTTACGGCATCTGACAGCTGATGGGGTCTTCGTGGGCAAACCTTCGCCTCCTCCCCCATCACTGCACTGTGAAACCACTATCAAATTTCGTATTTTCTTTATTGGCCATCTCCGTGAAAAGTTTTGATTCACCACAGTGTTTTAGACGCGTTGCTGCGAGCCCCCTTCCCTATCCCTAACCCATGCCAGTCGTTCTTTTCAACTTCCACAGTGGTGGGTAGTAAACTTACAGAAATGTCATTCATCGAAGCTGACTCGGATCTTGATCCCATCCACCTCGACTTTTCCGACGAAATGGATCCGCTGTTCGAGAGACCGTAAAACGAACCCTTGCACGGAACCGTTTCGGTTGTTGTTAGCCACCGAGCATGGTTGGTAGGGAGGTAGTTGAAACGGAACAGCGAAGTTCGGAAAAAGTTTTCCATCCTGTGAACACACGTCACTATAAGGGGAAATGATGGCAAAATGTACCATCCCATATAAAAAAAATTAAATACATTTGTAGCTCTTATTTCTAGAGTTTTGTTCCAATGCAACCAATCATGTTAAAATTTTAACAGAGGAACATTTTTCTAAAACATTAATGAAATATTAAACGTAAGACATAAGTTATTCGTCCTAATCTCGTGCTCATCAAAAAAGATTTTTTTTTAAATATATTTGGTTTTATACGGTGGGTTGGGGACAAAACGTCGAAAGACAAAAGGTCGACAGGACAAATGGTCGAAAAGGTCAAAAGGGATACACGGTCGAAAGGACAAATCGTCGAAAGGAAAAAACGTCGTACGGGGCAAAAAGACGAAAAAGACAAAAGGTCGAAAAGAACAAAAGGTCGAAAAGGACAAAAGCTCGAAATAAACAAGAAACTGGAACGGAGAGAATCAATCTCGCACAATTCAAGTTTTTTTTTATCGTCGAGTTCTTATCTAAGTCGAGTCAAGTACGAGACACTGAAGACGATCTCACAGTTGAGGTCGAAATACGTATCTGCAAAGATAACAATACGTAGTGGAATAAAATGGAAAGTACTAAACTCTTTGAATTGAAATCGACGGTTGTATCTTTTTTTACCTCTAACGGAACTATCTAACTAATATTATAGTATTTATTGATCGCCCTTCTGTACTTTCGACCTTTTGTCATTTTCAACGTTTTGTCTTTTTGACCTTTTGTCATTTCGACCTTTTACCTTTCGACCTTTTGTCCTTTCGACCGATTGTCATTTTAAAACCGAGTTTCAACGTAAACAAGTGACAAAAAATGATTACATAATGTTTTCTATCAATTTTCATATGGATGTATATAAATATTAGTAAGAAAATGGTTTTGCTACAGGGAGCTATTTGTACCTTTTACTCATCTACTGCACTGCGCTGCTGTTTTTAGTTTTTGTTGTTTATGTTACCTATCAGTCAGCAAACGCTTTAACTTCTGATAGTTGGTATCCAAACGTTTGTATTGAAGTGCGGACGGACAGCAGTGGGAGCCGGATGCGGAGAACTTGAATAAAATAGCTGTTTTTAATTAACCGTTCACGTCATTGGGATTGTGGAAAAATAAGTTTCCAAACTGATGTGGCTCATTAGAGGAGCGTTGAACAATTTGCAGACCTCTTTGGGCGAAACAAAACTATTCAATTCATGTTCAAAACACCGAGCTAATCAATTTTAATTACCGGTGCACGTCTATGCTAACTTGTTATATGACAATCGCTCTGAAAACAGACGACATTGCAAATTACGACTAATTACGCAATCCATTTTTCTAGGTTTATCCCCAGTGGGAATTTTTTTCGTGCCTATTATTTTTTATTTACATGGGGCGTAAGAATATGACAGAAACAACCCTCTACTCACCCTATTTAAATGATTAAGGTGAATAGCCTTCAAATCCACAACATACATACATACTAAGCAATTAGATTTATGATAGCCTCCACAATAGAGCGCACTTAAATTTATGGGATCTTTTCTCGCACGAAATCCGTCCTTGGCGTGAGAGGTTCCACCACAAATCATGCATTTGCTATCCATGTTGGTTCCATGATCCCACTTACGGCACTAACAGCACTGACTGGGGTTCTGGACATTCCTCTAGGCCTGCGGAAAAGTTCCCACGGAAATCGGACATGGGACTTTTTCGAAAGCCTTCTTGGGAAATCGCTTTCTGGAAAGAACTAGAGTAGAATTTCCACTTCATTTCAATCACTTGGACTTGCGCAAATCCAATCAATTGCGAAATTTACGTCTATTTATCATCACTGGGGAAGACTTTTAGGAGGACTTTGAACAACCGTTCACTTTTGACGTTCCCCCGGATGTTACTCAAAATTTCATTTCGGAAGCCAGAAAACTCGGCAACAGATACCAAAATTTGCGGAATCCTTTGCTACTCCCAATGAATCGATTCTCCTGGGCTAGATGTAGATTGGATTTGAATCATGAATCAAATCGAACTGATTGCTCATCATCCGATCCAGAATCTGTGACATTGCGCTATGGTCTAGGATACAGATTTACGCGGAAAGATGCATTTTACGCCAAGACTATAATTTAAAAAAAGTGTTGTTCTACTAAATTATTCGGAATATTAAGGCCATCATTATGGTGCTATCAAAAAATAGGGTGGCCCAGTATATAAATAAAAAGATTTTTTTTCTCGGAATACTGACATGTAAAGGACTACAACATTGTAGCGCAGCTTATTCCAAAAATTTTTGCTAAAAACACTTTTCTGTAGCTCTTAAGTTGGCTGATTTAGAGTAATTTTACCTAGTTGGATTAGGGTATACCTCAAAAAACAGTATTTTTGATTGATTTTTTTTGTTTTCGATTTTTCGGACAAGTCGTCTTCAGGTGACTTCAAGAGCTCGCAAAAATGCAAATTTTGATGTAATGTATAAATATGCTTGATAAATTTTTGCGATCGAAAGTTATAATCGTTTTTCTGTCAAAATTACGTTTTTCAAAAGTTGATATCTCCGATTAAGGCAGACTAAAAAATATATGTTTACACGGCATTTGAAAAACCAGTTCATATTCTTTATTATGTCAAAAAATTGGAGAAAAAATTGGTATTTTTTATCTCCAGTTTAGCCAATTTTACTAATGTCATATTCTTTCAAGTAAATTGATATACCTTGTCAATAGAAAAATATAAAGACGATGTTCTTATAGCAAAACGCGCGCCAAAGGTGTTCAGAAGATGACTTTCGTGCAAAATGAAAAATGAAATGAGCAGATCCAAAATATTGTTTTTAAGGGACACCCTAATCCTAGTAACTAAAATTGCTCTAAACAAGTGAGCTTAAGAGCTACACAAAAAGTTTATATAGCAAAGCTGATTGGAAAAATGCTGCGCTACAATTTTGTAGAAAATTTAATGACAATATTCCGCAAAATGAAAAAAAAAGCATTTTTATAAAATTGCTCACCCTATTTCTCGATAATTCTATAATAAGGGCCCAAGTATCCAGAACAACTTTGTAGAACTTTTTTTTTCTTGAAGGTATAGTTTAGGTTAATCTTGCAATAGGGTGATAATGATAAACCTTATAAAAAGTGTTAAAGCTGTACACAGAAAGAAAAATCATTCATCAAATGAAAAAAACAGTTGGTTAAAATAAAAAGTTGCGTTGGTTCTTTTTCGTAGAGAGTTCCGTGTGTTTAAAATAAAAGTACGAAAACTTTTGTTACACCCATGCTTCAAAAGTGGCATGCGGCTCTGAAAATAAAAGTACAAAACATTCACCATTAGAATGTAACTGTCAAATCAAAATTGTAGACAAAAAAGTTGATTATTTTCAATTTAATTTCAGCAAAAAGGTTTTCCCACCCTTCCATTTATGTTTTCTTTTTAACTTCAATTGAACCGATTTTTATTTCATTTTAAAACTTAATATTTATTGATCTGGGTTAGATTAAAAACATGCATGTCGTTCAATCCACTTAGCATGTAATCAAGAGGAAGCGGCTGCAATCTGTCTTCGAGATGCTTTATTAAGCGTGGCATAATTTTTCTTCCTGTAAATCTGTAAGGAAAAGCAAAGACAAAAGTTGCGCATGAGGATCGTCATCTTAATTTGAAATTAACAGCAGGGAATTCAGCGCACAACTTTATTCACGCCATTAAAGTACCGGATTGGCTGCCGTTTTTCAAAGATCATAATTATAGCACACTGGTAGTACATCCTTTTGATTGAATATTAAAAAAATGACTTACCTCCTAGTTTCGTGATAAACAATAGTACAGGAATTTCCTTTGGCACTGAATTCTGGTCACGACTGCACAAAACAGTCACAAAAATCGCAGATTTCTGTGAAATTTCACCGAAATCTCAACAGCAGAACTGTTCGGTGAATAATTTTACAGATTTTCGGTGGTTTTGACAGTTGAACAAAGGAAAAATCGCCGAAAATTTGGTGAAATAATTACAGAACAGTTCTGCTGTTGAGATTTCGGTGAATTGAAGCAAAATTCACCGAAATCTGTGAAATGATTTAAGTGTGGTAACTAAAATGTCACAACCACACAAAAGAGTTGCGAATAAAAAATATGTCGGAAGCAGTGCCATGGTTGGGCTGGTTTCGTCGCTACTGTTTTGTTTTCGTTTTTGCTGTCATGCACGGAAAATGGTTTTGACCATTTTGACAGATTAATAATTTTTAGGTTGAATGAGAGAACTTTTAATTCGTCATTGGGAACTGAAGAAAAATAACTTTTAAATTGAAAAGTAATTTTGAACTTGGCTTATTTCACTTTCAATTTTTACGAAACGAAGCACTTTTCAGAAGGAAAGTGTAAAACATTCTGTGAAACCATGTTTGTTTTTTGTGTGTATATATTTTATTTTTCATTTTTCACGAATGGGGCTTCTGGAGGGGCTTCTCAAGGCGCATGTTTTGCTACAAGAACATCGCCTGTATCTTTTTCCGTTGTCGAATATTAATTTATATTTAAAAAAAATGGCATTAGTGAAATTGATAAAACTTGAGATAGCCGTGAGCCGTGTGAACATACTTTTTTGGTCTGCCCTAATCGGAGATATCAACTTTTGAAAAAAAAACGTAATTATGGCAGAAAAACGAATATAACTTTTAATCGGCAAAAGATATTGAGTATGTTAACCCATCAAAGGTTGTGTTTTTTGAGCTCTAAAAGTTACTCGAAGACAACTCGAAGACGACTTTTCCAAAAACTGAATACGGAGCGTCCACAAATTACGTAACGCTTAGAGTTAGAGTTGAGCGAAGTGTACAAAATTTTCAGATGTTTCATACAAAAAGTGTGACATTACATTACGTAATTAATGGATCTTCCCAAACAAAAAAAGTAGATCAAAAATACTGTTTTTAGGGACACCCTGATCCAAGTAGGTAAAATTGCTCTAAATCAGCCAACTAAAGAGCTACAGAAAACATTTTTGTAGCATAATTTAGTGGAATAAGCTGCGCTACAACTTTGGTTGGAACATTACATGTCAGTTCTCCGTGAAAAAAAAATTATATAATGGGCCACCCTATTTTTTTATAGCACCATAATGATGACCTTACTATTCCGATCAATTTTGTAGAACAACACTTTTTTCTAAAAAATATAGTTTTGGCCTAATATGCATCTTTCCGCGTGAATCTGTATCTGTATAAAATCAAAAACTCAACCGGTCAGCTCAGAATCACAATTCTTATGCTAAAATATACATCCTGTCAAATTTTCATCTAATTTGTATAAAATTTCGAGGTGGCTCAAATCGATTTAGTGTGTTTGGGCTATTTTCAATTTGGAAAAAAAAATCTAACAGGAGATATAAATGCCAAAAACCATCGCGGGTCGTACATTTATTACGTAAGCAATTTTTCTGGATTTTTCGACCACCCTCCCTCCATGTAAGATTTTTCCCACACATTTTTTTTTATTTACATGGCGCGTAAGAAAACAGCAGACCCCTCCTCCCCCCAAAAGTGCTTACGTAATATGTGTACGGACCCTAACCTCTAAACGAAAGCTCTTGGTGTGCTCTATAAGTCTTATGAATATTGCGGTGCGTTTCGTTTTAACCATGTTTAAGTGATTTTCAAGCATAAAAATGCTGTTTCCCCTAAAAGTTGTTGTTCTTTAAAATTCTTGAATTTATTACAAATCATTGCTATATTATAATTCCTCTTTTTTCCCTGGACATTTGGGTATTATAATTGCCAATGTGCAATTTACCGTTAAATTCTTAAAAAAATAAAAGCTGAACAGTTGTCGTAATTTTACACGCTAGGATTTCTTGAAATAAGTAGCTCGAACAAAGAAGCTTTGATTTCATTTGTTACTACTATGCACTGGATTGTAAAAGCAAACAGAAATAAAGTGTCATGATCCAAATTTGGGAGTCGTTTGTTGTAAATATTTTTTTTTGTGTCTTTATTAAGGAGACTTTCAGCCCGAGGCTGGCTCGTCTCCTGTTGTAAATATTAAATATCATCGAAAACCAATACTTCTTTGTTTGAATAACTTGTTTGAAGGAACCCTATCGTGTGAATTTATGACAGATGTTCAGCCTCTCATTTTCAAGAATTTAGTGGTAGATCGCACGTTGGCAATTATGACCCTCAAATGTTCAGGGAAAAAAGAGGAATAATAATATAATAAAACAGCAATGATTTGGGATAAATTTAAGAATGATTTAGAACAACGATTTTTAAGGTAAACAGTATTTTTATGCACTTAAAAGCTTTAAAATCATTTAACATGGTCAAAACGTGAACAGAACGAATCGCAATGTTCACAAGACCTGTAGAGCACACCAAGAGCTTTCGTTTAGAGGTTGTTGCGATGGTTTTTGGCGTTTATATCTTTTGTTAGATTTTTTCAAAATTGAAAATAGCCCAAAAACACTAAAATGACTTGAGCCACCTCTATTTTTTTCGAATTAGCTGAAAATTTGTCAGGAGGCTTATTTTAGCATAAGAATTGTGATTCCGAGATGACCGGTTTGATACTTTTTGAAAACATGAAGAAGTGGTCTATCGGGAATGGCAGCGGCTCCGACAGCTGAAGCTTCCTCGTCCAAGACATCAACGATCAAATCGTTCACTACCAGGTTCTCTTGATCGCCACCCATTGCATCAGTTGACACTAGCTTCATCATCTACAACTGCAGTTCGCTCATCTGAAAAGCGTCGATTGGTGTTCTGTGGGCAGCTTGCTTTAATATGTCCTTCCTGCTTGCACAACAAGCAGCGCTGCTTCAGCCCGTCATAATAAATTCTCCTTCTGTGATGCAGAAAGAAAAGACTGGACGGCATTCCTCCCCGAGTAGAGGTAAATAGCTCAATAATATCAAATGTTGATAAGATAGCAAAATGAGATATGGACATGATTGATATAAGAGATAAAAGATCAGGCGACAATATCAATATTTTGCACTAAAATATCATGAGGATATCAAGATATGTTATTTGTAATAAGTGATCGATATCAAGTGCCATTAGTTTGTTCTTATCCATAGCATATCTTGATATTTAAATGATATTTCGGTGCAAAATTTTGATATTGTGGCCTGTTCTTTTATCTCTTATATCAATCAAGTCCATATCATGTTTTGTTATTCTGTTCATAGCTTCTACCCGGGTCTTGACGTAGGTCTACGTCTGCCTCTTCTATATTAGGATACACGTTAGGGCACTGGTGACATTTTCACCGGAGAACCATATCATTGGTGGTGGTCGTCGGTGTGGTTACTACAGATCATTTAACGCTTGCGCTTGTGATTCTGCTACCGAAGGGCAACTTTCTGTCATCGAAAACAATTCATTTTTCACTTTGAGGAAAGCTTGAGGATCTTGGATCAACCTTCCCTAATGGTCCTGTAAAAATAATATCCATAAGCAGTTGGGGTAAGAAAGATAAAGAATATACATGACAGCTATCAGTATGCAATCTACGAAATACTCCGTTACAACGCAACGCAACGCAACGAAAACAATTCATTTTTCACTTTGAGGAAAGCTTGAGGATCTTGGATCAACCTTCCCTAATGGTCCTGTAAAAATAATCAGAAGGGTTGTGTACAACCGTTGGACAACGTAAGGACATTGTTACGGTGTTTCTGCCGTTACTAAGTGACTGTGTTTTGTACATTGGAGAAATTCTTCTCGGATCAGTTTTCTTTTGTATAGAAAGTTGGTCTTGGAAAGAACTGATTTTATTTAATGCGTCTTCGTAATCACAAACAGCAGAAAAATCAAACGAGAATCTTGGGAGAAAGTTTCACTCTACAGTAGCTCCGCCCCTTTGTGAGTGTTATGATTGCACGTCAAATTTGCACCCATACCGATTGACAAAGAGTTGGGTCTAATGGGTCTTCTTTATTGATTACAAGAAATTGCTTTGCCGCGCGCGAGCCATTTCGTTCAAGATGTCGCGGAAAGCGGAGAGCGGTCCCAGCATCGGAAAAGAAGGAAATTTTATTCCCACTGACGCCGTGAGTCATGTGATCATCGTCGTCACCATCAGCCAGCAGCTCTCAAGTGGAACTTTTTCACAACATTCGGACTATCGGCTGCTTGTTTCGTTACGATGGTATCTGTGGCGGTCATGACAATCAGCAGTGAAAGTCGCTCTCAAACCCATTATCTTCTTGCTGGTTGCTGTTAGTGATTCATAAGACGCATTATTGGAAATTAATCAGTTCTTCTCAGGACCAACATTCTATACGAGATGAATTTTGTTCTATGTGAAATCAATTCGCTTGATTACGGCAGAAAGTTGCCGTCCGTAGCAGCATCACAAGCGCACGTCAGAGGAAAAAATGCATTTGCATGGATGACATCAGTATCAGTAATGAGTAATTTTAGCTCAAGATTCTAATTTGGTTTTGTTGCTGTTAGTGACTGGTAAGGCTCATTATGGACTACAGAAAAGCTGCTTTTTGGCGCGTGCCAGTTATATCGTTCGCAACATTTTGTATTCTGATTTGACCCACTACCTTCGAGTAAGACGTGGTTCATCGTTAAAATCAATATATTTTCAATGATGCAACTTTTCGATCCCTAACAGCAACTAAACATAATATTTGTTTTCAGGAAATTACATTAGGCTGCTACTGATGCCGTCCATTCGAACAAACTTATTCCATCATCTCCCTCCGACGCGCGCTTGTGATAGTGCTACGTTCTGTCGTTCGTCGACAAACCATTCAGTTTTGCACTTTGAAGAAAATTCATCTCGGATCAATGTTCTGTTGTATAAAATGGTGGCCCGGAAAAATCTATTTCATTTCCAATGACTGACAGAAACAAAACCAAAGAATCTTGCCAGAAAAATTAAACTTCCACCCACGAGAGCCAAATCGATTAAGACGATACCTTTGTGGAAAATTTCGTTAAGCTACTTTAGTGTTTGAAAAGGCGCCTTGGTAGTCATATGGTTAGATGCGTGCTTGGTAGTTCAATCCCAGATCCGTTCCATTCTTCTACTTTGTATCTTTCTCTATATTTCTCATGTTCTAGCAATCGCTAGAACTGGAAATGGACTTCCTCCCCGTTTCCATTTCTATTCCTATACCTTCACCTTGATTATTCTAGTAGTATCTGCTAGAATTGGTAATAAACTACGAAGCTCGTTTCCTACATCCAATTAGAAATTCCACCAGTTGCCTTCCGCCTATCTATCACATTGGCAGCTCGTTAACCAAGACGACCCTCTGCCTCTCGAACCTTACCCGAAAATTTCAATAAATTCCATTTAATTCCACCACTTGATTGTACCTTTGACAAATTTGAGTCTGGTTCGAATTCATACCAATTAGCAATAAATCTGATTTTTCTTTTGCGTTTTTCGAAAGCTTCTAAATCAAAATGATATAAATTCTCCAAGGTTTGAACATGATTCAACTGAACTAACGGGATTTGCAAAATAGCGAAATGTTTTGTGGTTCCGCTGACGACTTCACTCCCATGGGCTCAATAAATACATAAGCCCGCTTTGAATGTAATTTTGCAGCAATTCATAACAGCCCCACAAGTTTTTAACAGTGAGGGACAACTTTCCAAACGCACCTGAACGAGCCACCCGAAACGCATTATCCCGTCCACGAGAGGTGAGGAAAGATTTATGTACGTCCCATTAGAGAGGATGTGATTTCTATGGGATCCTTGTTGTTCCCTACGGCCACGGCGGTGATGACCGAGCATTGTGCCGAAGCCTCGTTCTATTCAGAGGCTTTTCATGGCTAACTTTGGATGACATTGCGAAAATTTATAGCACCCCAGTCCTGTTGATAGAAAACAAATTTCCGCACGCACTGCGGCAACGTCGCGAATCAATTAAGGACCTGTCCGATTTGCGGAACTTTCTGACATTGATCGGCAGAAGTAGAATCAATTGATTTCTCCAGAAAGATATAGTCTCAAATGAAGTTGTTCCGCAAAATTATCAGTTGTGAACTTTCCCCACAAGCAATCGAAACAAACTCAGAACTCGGAGAGCTACATATTTTTGTGTAGGTGCCTTTGCCTAGTCTACCATTCGACCCCAATGTAAATTACATGGTAGCAGATGCGTGGAAACGCGAAAATTCAATTTCACCATCCAGTAACTGACCAAGCCAGGCGTTGCTAATGGACAAGGGCAGTAATTTGACCGCGCCTTTCCAGCGGACGCGATGGACGGGGACTTTTCCATTTGCGTTGAGTTGCTGGAATACACACATTTAACTATACAACACTAGAAAAGAGCATACACAACCGGTGTGCAATAAATCACAACCGGGACATTCTCGACATCCGAGGTCGCGTCCATGTAGCCGTTCCGTTCGAAGGGTTCCAACAGCAGCACTATGGAGCGAGCCAAGCGTACAATCTCATTCCGTTAATATGGTACTTTTTGCTACTTGTTGTTTCTTGTGACCTTCAACACAGTTTTCTCATTTGGACGAGTGGGGTGTGGGGTCCAATCCTTGGTCTATTCCTTCTTCTTTCAAATTTGGTGTTAGCACCTTAGCAGTGCTTTTCTTGGCTTCGTATTTATCATTGAGGTTAAAGTTAGAATTGAGAGTTAGTTAGAATTAGATAGTCAAGAATGTTATTGTGAATTTGCAGTTTTTAAGTAGAAGTAGATATCAATTGTTAGCAATCGAAGCCATTTGAACCGTTTGTTTGAGAAACTGCATATGTAACATTTTTGGCCAAAATGAGATTTTTATATATTCTGAATCCTCTTCCAAAAATACGTATTCTGGCAAAAAATACGAAAAAAAAATTTTGTTCAGGAATGTATGAAAAAAATTTCGTTTGTTTGAGAAACTACATATGTCCACGCACTTTGAAGAGCAATTATGGAGTAATGCTTACAGTTTTTGCATTGAAAGTGCCCCAGGGTGTTGAGTTTTGCCGAAAACTATTGATCTGTATCGAAGAAATCGAAAGGTTCGGTCCCAATTTGTTCAAAAACAGTTTTTTGTTGTTTTCTCGAAATTGTGTAAAATGGATGCAGTTTCTCAAACAAATGATTCATTTGTCATATTGAAAGACAAAAATAACACTGCCAACCAGTGAAGGACGATTCTCTGAAAAAAAAATCTGTTCAATAGCCATGATTTTACAAGCAAGATGTTCTTGCATACAATCGTAAATACATGCTACCTAGATATTTGATGGCCTAGAGCTCATTCTCGATAAGCCAATTACCGAGAGCAGTAATTGGACTTGATTCTGCACCAATCACGTCAAGTCGCCATGAAGTTTAGCGCCCTCAGTCTTTTTCGACTGCAAAAACATGTACATCCGCAGATTACCACAAAACCTAAGGCCTCTTCCCAGTTCTCTAATGAATAGTGTCTTCGCTTGACGCTGTTGCACCATACGGACATAGGCAATTAACTTTGAATGAACTGAACTCGAGTAGCGATCTCTCTTCGCTTATGTGATCGGGTTGGGATCTGACGACCAACTGGCACAACCTCACACAACCCTACTTCACCAAGCGCAGTTGCTGATGAAGCAAGTGCGTAGGAGCCAGACAATACTAAATACTCATCCTACTTGGTTGGCATTGTACAAAAATATATATGAGAGAGCTAGTTCTGCAAATGGATTGCGAAAGTTCGACTACGTGCCTAGTGCTGGGAATTTGGTTTCATCAGTACCCGTTAAGCTGCGGAGGACGACGGAGGTCCTTCGTAGTTTAGTAGGGCAAGCACCTGTCTAGCGTACTGGTTTTGTGGGATCAAACCCCACCGAAAGGAATGATTACCCTCCAATACCTTTTCCGAACTAAATCAGATGTTGTGCATTAGCATTAGCATTAGCATTTAGCAGTTCGCACAAATTCGTAGAAGCCAAGACTATTGTATGAGAATGAGAGTAGCATCACTTTCATCCGTTACCACAGATATTGATTTGGGACTAATCATTAACTCTTAGATGGAAACAATGCACTCTCCAATAGTCGAGATCTGTCCTGGCCACGTCCTTGAGAATGCTGAGGAAGGGGAAGGTTGGTTTGTTAGACTTTTACTTAAGAAAGATGCAGATAACTCTACGACCTCTCATAGGTGCCATGGGAGGGTTTGGGATTGCGTGGAAGGTTATAACAGTAGGAATAGTTTTGGTATAACGTGAACTAAGAAAGAAATACAAAGTAGGGAAGGGACGAGCCTGGAATTGAACCCACGACCTCCTGCTTATAAGGCAGAAGCGGTAGCCACTAGATCACCGAGCTCGTCTTTGAACTAAATCACATGTTGTGCATATGCATAAATCGAGTTTCAGACATAGTGACTAATTTCTACTCCGGGTGGCTTAATACCCGGAACATAGGTAATTAACTTAAAATGAACAGTTCAGGACTTGAAATCTACAGCAGCTTTTTTCTCTACTCAAAGTTGTTTTGACTATTCAACCGTGTTCATTCAATCTTATAGAAGGTGATAAAAACATCACAAGGTAGTTCGAGGGTATTCTAGGTTATCAAAACTATTCTTGAGTTCGGGACTTGAGATGTACAGCTGCTTAGAAGCTCTTTTCGGTACTCAAAGCTTCAAAGCATTTAATTATATCCATTACATTTCCTGAGAGATCAACATATATCGTAACATCGTTTTAGGATGTTCTGCGTCATCCAAATTGTCCTTGAGATCTACAGCTGCAAGAAAATTGTTTTGCAATACTCAAAGCTTCAATATGCATTCAATTATATCCGTTACACCTCCAGTTCAAAGATACTGAAGGATATGTTTGAGATATTCTAGGCAATCCGAACTGTTCTTGAGTTCGTGATTTGCAATCAACAGTTGGCAGTAGCTTTTTCCTTACAGAAAATTTTAATACGTGTTTAACCACGTATTTACGTTACAAACTCGTCTTATGACAAGCATCTAAACTATCCATGAGGTGCAATCAACAGTTGTAGCAGTGTTTTTTTTCCATTACTCAAACTTTCGATACGCATTCAACTATATCCATTGCGTCTCTTGGAAATCTACAGGCATCGTCGTCAGTTGGATTTGAATATTCTGGCTTATCCAAACTGTACTTTTATTCGGGACTGGAAATATTTTTTCAAAGTTGCTATATAATATGTGATTATTACAGTTGCATATATCGGTACTAACATTACAATTCAAAAAGGCGAAACTGCTTTTGTAAACAAAAGCTTCTCACGTCGCTGGTGGGCTAATTTGAGCTCACGCAATTCAACACCAGCAGCGAACCCTCTTTTTTCATTGAATGGCGCTGGATTGCGTGGGTGGACACAAATTAGCCCACCAGCGACGTGAGAAGCTCTTGCTAACAAAAGCAGTTTCCCCCATTTTGAAATGTTGGTGCCGATATATTTCAGCTTTGAGAGATGGAAACCTCAAGAATCCAATAGCACTATTTTTCGCCTTTTCGGCAATACAAAGCCATGTAAGCCAAACTCTATAATCCAGTATAAAGCATGTTTGCCCTGTGACAGCGTTATAGTCGGTTTTTATTAATTCTCACAGTTACCTGGAAAATCTACTGCTGTGGTTGTGGATCGAAAGCTCTGAACTCATGGATGGTTTCTATGACCCAGAATATCTCAAAACCATCTAACCATGTCTCGATCTTCACAAATATATTATGAATATGTTATGGATATGGTTGAATACTAGAGCTAGAGTGGTGGTTGTGGATCGCAAGTTCTGTTCTCAAGGACAGTTTGGATGACCCAGGATATCCAAAAACCATCTAACCATGTCTCCTGATATTTACAAAAATATTATGGATATGGTTGAATACATATCCAAGCTTCTAGTGCCAAAAAAAACTAGTTTCGTGGCTGTAGATCACAAGTTCTGATGTCATGGATGGTTTCGATAACTCAGGATATCCCAAAACCATCTGACCATGTCTCTTGATCTTTAGGAATATGTTATGGATATTGTTGAATACATAGCTAAGCTTGCAGTGACGATAAAACTCGCATGGTAACTGTAGATCGCAAGTATTGGACTCAATACAAACTCGTGGTGGGTGAGTACCATTGTCCTCTCTTAAGCAACTTTCAATCAAGCACTTCGTCTCCGACGTATTGACGGCTGATCCGACCTGCTTCGCTATTTTCTTTAGTCTGATGTACAGTTCCTCCATCTTCTCAAAGCTACGTACCATAATATCAATGACATCAGCAATGCCTATAGTAGCTTTCTTTCTTTATTTCTTTATTGTTTGATTCATCAACAGACAACTTAGGTTCTAATGATGCTTATCCTAATTATTACTAATAAAAGTAATTATAATAAAATCATCGTTAATTATGAAACATGGCAGAATAAGCCCTTGTAAAATTACGACGAATCGTCTGTCGGGATAGATTAAAATCAAAACATGGGGCAACCTCGTTGAATGCCCGCTGTAGACCCACCATCGCTCCACGTTGTCCGTAATTCGTTCTTCGAAAAGGTATCCTCAGCATTCCGTTATTTCGCAGTGCCCTAGGTCGAACGTTCAAGTTTACTGATTCCAGAATTTCAGGGCAGTCGATTCTGCCTTGGAGCGTATCAGCAACGACCATGGCCCGTGCAATGTGCCTCCGCAATTGTAGGCTTTCAAGATTAATTAATTGACAACGGCTGCTATAACTTGGTAACCGGAATGGGTTTCGCCATGGAAGCAACCGAAGAGCAAAACGAATGAAGCGGCGTTGAACAGATTCAATTCTTACTGATCCGTTCTGGTAATTAGGATGCCATACAGCGGAACAATATTCCAGCGTAGATCGAACCAGCGGACAGTACAGTGATTTCAAGCAATAAACATCGGCGAAACCCTTGGCGTCGCGAAAGATGAATTCTAATGTTCTCAATCACGCCTTCTCAATCACGTAAGAGACATGATGCTTAAATGTTAGCTGCATATCTAGAATAACACCAAGATCCTTTATACAGTTCACACGTTGCATCACAATTCCATTGAGCTCGTAGTTGTAAATTATTGGCTGATGTACACGAGTGAAAGAGATTACGGAACATTCGCTAGGATTGACAACTATCCGGTTCAATGCACACCAAGCCGCAAATGAATTAATATCTTGTTGTAGCTCCATTGCGTCAGAGATAGACCGAATTAGTGCATCGAGCTTCATATCATCCGCATACGGCAGTCGCGATCCTCGAAGCACATTGTTTACATCGTTGAAATACAAGAGGAATATCAAGGGGCCTTCCCTGAGGAATGCCTGAGGTTGCCAAAAATTCATTGGACTGAGAATTGCCTACCGTAACAGACAATCTCCGTCCGGTGAGATATGAATGGAACATTAAAAGATAACCAGCAATGCCAAGTCTTTCCAATTTCGCAACCGTGATAGCGTGGTTAATTTTATCGAAAGCTGCAGATAGGTCCGTATATACAACGTCCGTTTGTGCTTTCTGCACAAAGCTGTCGGTAATGCTCGAAGTTAGGCACAAAAGATTAGTGGTCGTAGATCTGTCTGAGATGAACCCATGTTGATCGGAACTCAGATGTTGCTTACAGTGAGATATGAGTGGTTCTGTTATAACTAGCTCGAATAATTTGGATGCAGCGCACAAGGATGAGATGCCGCGATAATTATTGACATCTTTTCGATCGCCCTTTTTGTACACGGGAAACATTGTAGCGGTTTTCCTCACGGACGGAAAAAGTCCCCTGGATAGCGATTTGTTGAAAATCAATTGAAAGGGAACGAGCAGAAGTTCGATGTGCCTTTTCAAGAACGCAGACGGAATGCCATCCAGACCTGGACTCATGGATGATTTTAACTGCGAGTTAGCTCTACGGATCATTTTTGAATCTACGAAAAACGTGGCCCAAGTCAAGATGAATACACAGCTAGGTGTTTCAATCTGCCCAGTTTATGGACGAGAAGTGAAAAATTGAAAAATTCATTTTCGGTGCAAAACATAAACAAACCGGCTGGCTCTTTCATACTAAAATCCAAGATGGCTGAATCGTGAATTTGGCAGATTGGAACACCTAGTGGTCTATTCATCTTGGCCCAAGTGATCCCGACTGCAGGAACGTTGTTAGCAGCCTCAGCGATTGTGACATCAGAGATGACTTCGTTACAATAGGTGCTCACAAACTTGTCGGCAAATAGCTGACAGATGGATTGGGGTGTAGAGCCCACTTCCTCGTCCAGAGTCATTGTTGAATGGAGCCCAGCTTGTTTCCTTTGTTCATTTATGTACTTCCAGAACGTTTTAGACCTGGTCTTCAAGTTTTGCTGTATATTTTGCTGATATTGAGAAAAACAGAGGCGGCTAACAATCTTGTACGCAGAGTTTAATTTTTTTGCAGTGCTCACGCAACGATGAGGAACCGTGTTTGGAATAGCGCTTGAGAGCAGCTCTTTTAGCAGTTTTCATTCTACGAAGCTGACGGGTCTGCCAAGGACAACTATTAGGAGCGACGATTTTCTTAGGAACATGTCTTTCAATCACGTGTCCAATAATATGCGATAAAGTCAATGCCGCATTCTCTGCATCACAACCGCCAAGAATGTCAACCCAGTCCAATGTAGCAAAGAACTCAGCAATGCTATGATGATCGGCGTTATGGAAATTGTAGATTATGGGCTCGACCGATGCAACAACATTGGCTCGCCTATTTTTCAGCTTAAGTATCAACGAAGGATGATGGTTAACTACTTTAACCTTCTGTCTGTGCTCAAAAAAACTTACGTTGTCTGTGCTCTGGGGTCAATTTGACCCCAAATTGAAATTGCTATAACTTTTTTAATGTTTGGCCAATTTTTGATTTTTGGAGCTGTTTCGAAAGATAATTTAATCATCTTTCAGGTCGTTACCAAAGATTGACTATAGGTGGGCGGGTACGTTGCGGGGAGGGGTTCTCGTAAAAAAGGGTACAAAAACAGTGATTTTTCATGCTTATTTTACTTATATCTGAAAATCCTACCCATTTTGAGCTGCACCTTTTCAAAAAGGTTGTGCAGGAAGGCATGTGCTTTGGCATGAGGCGTTGATAAGTTTAGAACTCGGCCGCCAGGTGCTGGTATATTTGAATGCATTATTTTAGACTACTCAAGATAATCCGATATATAGAATTCTCCTCAGTGTTAATATTCCTATCGCACAAATTTTAAAATTGGAAGAATTGCTCATTATATTGAGCACCGCTTTGTGATGCTAGACATCCTGAAAAATGTTGCCGAATACAACTTGGGTGTGGGTATGAGGGATCTCAAGCTAAAGCAATATTTCATATATGCAAGAATATTCCAAGTACACTAGCGCCGCCTATTTGTAAATTTCCTTATTATTCATTCCGTCACGTGACAGTCTATTCCCACCAGACGAACTTTGTTATAGACGTCATGTTTACAAATTTCGAATTTGTGCGATAAGAATATTTACAATGAGGAAAATTCCATATATCGGAGTTACTTGAGTAGTCTAAAATAATGAATTCAAATATACCGCCGCCTAGCGACCAAGTGCTAAACTAATCAATGCCTCATGTCAAAGCACACGCCTTCCTGCATAACCTTTTTGAAAAGGCGCGGTTCAAAATGGGTAGGATTTTCAGGTATAAGTAAAATAAGCATAAACAATCACTGTTTTTGTACCCTTTTTTACGAAAACCCCTCCCCGAAATGTACCCGCCCACCTATAGTCAATCTTTGATAACGACCTGAAAGATGATTAAATTATCTTTCGAATCAGCCCCAAAAATCGAAAATTGGCCAAACATTAAAAACGTTATAGCAATTTCAATTTGGGGTCAATTTGACCCCAGAGCACAGACAACGTAAGTTTTTTGAAAAAAGTACACTGTAGCGCATATTTTCAAGATTTTTCAAGCGAATTTGCACCTAGGAGACAGATCTCGGGGAGTTTTACCAAACTACCAAAAATTAGGAGAATCGGTTGAAAACTAAAAAAATGGCAGCCACTCAAAGTGGCCTGGGGTCATATTGACCCCAGAGCACAGACAAAAGGTTAACTAACGGTGATGGAGCATGCAAAATTAGCGGAGCAGCGTCCTGAGCGCTAACAAAACACAGATCCAGGCTGCGATTATTTTCGTTGGTAACGTGATTGATTTGACGTAACGTGGCTGTGCTGTAGTAATCGAGGAGTTTGGAGGCGTGACTGTGTAATGAAGATCGTTCCATATCTATGTGAAGGAACCCGTTGCAGGAGGAACTCCACGAAATTCCTGGCAGATTGAAATCGCCGATAATGATGATTTCGTCCGAAGCATTCGTCCTTTCGATCCCTGACAAGACTGATTGTGGACTGTGGTCTTCGATCAGTGTATCATCGCGAACACGATCAGGAGGTATGTATAGTGCACACAGGAACACCGAACGATGGGAAAACTGGAGGCGCACCCATACTTGCTCGACACATCCCCATAAGTCGTTGTAAATAACTCTTGCTTTTCGTTTTTTATTCACTGCGATTATGTGGCCTCCTCCAGTTGATTTGCGACTGTTCATGGGGCCACGGTCGCAGCGAAAAACTTCGTATTCAGGCCCAAAGTCCTGACTAGATAGGGTACGGGAGTCGAGCCAGGTTTCAGCCAACACAATCACATCATAGCAATCATCGGACGTGGCAAGAAGATATAGTTCGACATTACAGTTCATCCCACCGTTCTGATAATATATCAGCACTTCGTCAACGCAAAAGAGGTTGGAATCCACAAACGGGGCTCTAGAAGTTTGAACGGCATCAGGCGAACTGCTGAACGAACTAGCTGAACGAACCTGATAAGAAAATTATTTTGAGCTTTTTAGTGGAATGGTTTCACCTGTCATAAGACGAGTTTATACAATCCCATTGAATTCCACCACTTAATTGTATCTTGACAGATACGTATTTCGACCTCAAAAGTAAGGCCGTCTTCAGTGTCTCGTACTTGACTTGCTGAACGAACCTCATAAATATCGTACTATGTACTCGTAATAATCCCGTCCAGAGACGGAAATCTTCATTTTACTATCACATGTATGGACACAGTAGACAGCTTCGTCATTGACTCGTGTTTGTTTTGATCAGACGCTCGGCAATGTAGACACGAATAGTTCGCAGCACGCTGTCAAACTTCCAAACCAAATTTGCCACCTGATCCTCAATAGCCGATTGATAATCGAGCTGAAAAAAAGAATATTTACCGGGGCTGGAATGAATATTTTGAACCGCTGTTGATTTGCAGCGATAAATGCAGGGTTGTTACGACTACACGGATTTCGCGGTTTTCGCAGATTCGGCGCGGATTTACATTAAGATTTCAGGGCTTCGCGCGGATTTGGCGCGGATTTAGTTTTAAGTGACAATTTAACAAATAAAATACTATATCCAAGAACGTTTATTTGAAAATTAGTTTTATGGCTATCTAGTTGAGCATTTTATTTTGTTAGCAAGTTACTTACTTCTCAATTACTTACATTATTTTTCGGATATTTACAAGCTCTTATTAAATCCATTAACACTATTTTTCGCCTTTTCGGCAATACAAAGCCATATCACCCAAACTCTATAATCCAGTATACAGCATGTTTGCCCGAGCAGCACACATGTTGTGAATAGATCACAGTAGCTTATGTGTGAACCGATTTAGTCACAATTAGGTTGCTGTAACCAGTTTAATTAAACTTGTGCTGCCTGGGTGCCCTGTGACAGCGTTATAGTCGCACGTACGGTTTTTATTAATTCTCATAGTTACCTGGAACATCTACTGCTGGGGTTGTTGATCGAAAGATCTGAACTCATGGATGGTTTCTATGACCCAAGATATCTCAAAACCATCTAACCATGTCCCGATCTTCACAAATATATTATGAATATGTTATGGATATGGTTGAATACTAGAGTTAGAGTGGTGGTTGTGGATCGCAAGTTCTGATCTCAAGGACAGTTTGGATGACCCATGATATCCCAAAACCATCTAACCATGTCTCCTGATATTTACAAAAATATTATGGATATGGTTAAATACATATCCAAGCTTAAAGCGACGACAAAAGCGAAAGTAGTGGCTGTAGATCGCAAGGATATCCCAAAACCATCATACCATGTCTCCAGGGCTTCAGGAACATGTTAAGGACATGGTTGAATACATATCCAAGCTTCTAGTGCCAAAAAAAGCTAGTTTCGTGGCTGTAGATCACAAGTTCTGAACTCATGGATGGTATCCAGAATATCCCAAAACCATCTGACCATGTCTCTTGATCTTTAGGAATATGTTTAGGAATATGCTATGTTATCGTTGAATACATATCTAAGCTTGCAGTGACAAAAAACTCGCATGTTAACTGTAGATCGCAAATATTGGACTCAATACAAACTCTTGGTGGGTGAGTACCATTGTCCTCTCTTGAGCATCTTCCAATCATGCACTTCGTCTCCGACGTATTGGCGGCTGATCCGACCTGCTTCGCTATTTTCTTTAGTCTGATGTACAGTTCCTCCATCTTCTCAAAGCTACGTACCATAATATCAATGACATCAGCAATGCCTATAGTAGCTGAATGAACCTCATAAATATCGTACTACTCGTAATAATCCCGTCCAGAGACGGAAATCTTCATTTTACTATCACATGCATCGACACTCAGTAGACAGCTTCGTCATTGACTCGTGTTTGTTTTGATCAGACGCTCGGCAATGTAGACACGAATAGTTCGCAGCACGCTGTCAAACTTCCAAACCAAATTTGCCATCTGATCCTCAATAGTCGATTGATAATCGAGCTTAAAAAATGAATATTTACCGGGGCTGGAATGAATATTTTGAACCGCTGTTCATTTGCAGCGATAAATGCAGGGTTGTTACGACTACACGGATTTCGCGGTTTTCGCAGATTTGGTGCGGATTTACATTAAGATTTTAGGACTTCGCGCGGATTTGGCGCGGATTTAGTTTTAAGTAACAATTTAACAAATAAAATACTATATCCAAGAACGTTTATTTGAAAATTATTTTTATGGTTATCTAGTTGAGCAGTTTATTTTGTTAGCAAGTTACTTACTTCTCAATTACTTACATTATTTTTCGGATATTTACAAGCTCTTATTAAATGCCATGATTACACTCTTGAGCATTCTTTAAAAAATGCGCCACTTGTTGTCGTTTTTAAACTATTCTGAAACATGACGCAACTGTTGAAGGACAGAACACCCGTTTTTTTTATTTCGGCAATTTTGTCGTAATTCTGAGATATTCGTCAGTAGTGGGTGCTTCCTTAGAAAATCGCTCAAACATCAAAATATGATTTTTAAAAGGTATTACTGAAAAAAAAAGTGGTGATGTCAGGAGCATTTTTTGCGATATTTTCGATAACTCCTATGTTATTCTCGCAAAATTACTTACCAAAAATTACAAAGCCTTCTAAAAAAATTCACAATGCTTCTGTGAAGAATTTAATAAACAAAATTTCTATAGCCTAAAGAGGGTTTCTGCAGTATTAGGACTGTCATACATCAGTAAAGTTAAATACTGTATTTCTTAGAGAGTATGTGTGGAATTCGTGTATGTTTATTTTTTTGGCTATTATACATCGGAAATCAGAAAAGGGGATCAAGTCTCCCCTACAACAAAGTTGCATAATTTATTACTTCAGAAGAAATTGCGGTTTCAGTAGATTTTTTTTATCATTTGCCAAGTCTACAATGAATTATGGTCAAATCTGACCTGAGCATAACATAACCTCATAAAGTTCGATCAACAAAAATTCCACTGACAATAACGGAACAAAACATGCCATAACTATCATCTCATCTAAAAAGCAGTGCTTATTGAAATAGTGTTGGCACTTTCCACCCACGACTTTTTTCAAAGATTTCAATAATAAATGATCACATTTGAGAAGAATGCTAGAACAAAATTTATTTGGCATAGTCGAAATTAGTGGAAAACCAAATAAAAAAGCTTTTGCTTGGAAATCAATAGCTTCTTGATTTTTGATCGCCATTTTACACAAACCATAAAGATATGCCAAATATTGCTGTTTGTTGTTGTAACAATTCGATGAAAACAGGAAGGTGCAAGTTTTGATGGTGCTCAACAGCTATAAAAATATAAAAATTATAAATTATAAAAATATGAAGAGAAGACATTCAGTAAATTGTGGTAACTAAAATTGACATTAAACGTGTATTTGCTTAGAATTTAGTTCAGGATCGCGCGGATTTGACGCGAAATGGATTTCATTTGATTTTAGTCGGCGCGGATTTGATTTTAGTCGGCGCGGATTTAGCGCGAAAAGATTTCAAGATCTCCGTAACAACCCTGTAAATGATGAATATTCTATTTTTTATACTATACAGATGCATACCTTTTAGAAATCTGATTTAAAAATGTTAAATCCATGCAATACTATGGAATGATATTCATATTTTGAGAATTCAAATTGAATATCAATATGCTAAAGATTCATTTTGACGTCGCACATAACAATGCTGACACCGAGAGTCGACGCTTGCTGCTGTCCATGTAGGTATATGCCTTCCTATTCATTCTCTCTCAGCTTCAAATTTGTAAAGGATTGATGATTTGATTGTCTGTTGGATATTAACTGTTTGAGTGTAGTTGAAGTGACTTTTTCTGTCCCTGATCCCGTCTCTTTATATTACCTTCTGTAAAGCAATGTTTAATAGTAGGCACGAAAGACCATCCAGTACTGAAATTTTCATTTTCATTGAGAGAGCTCACGCGATATTTACATTTTATTCTCTCCCGCTTCCATAGAAAACATAAACAATGAAAGGAATTCTGCCAAATTTTCACAGATTTTTATTTCATGAAAGCGCATCAAACTGTAACAAGCTGTTTCTTCTACAATTATGTTACTTTTAACTCAAAAATCAAAAACAATACAATCATTTTATCGACTAGTCATCGTTATTTGCACAGATCTATTAAAACTATTCAGATATTAGGACTTCAAAACAAAGCAACATTTCCGTCATGACTGCTTGTAATGTGACAGGTGACCGGGAGACGGCTACATTTTCATTTGGTCTCTTGAAAATAAAAATGAAACTGTTTTCGCTTTCACATGACAGTCACGAAAATTACCAGTACTGAGACCATCACATTGTCGTAACCCTGGCGTACGGCAAATACCTGGTCCGTGGTAGAGTGCTCGACTATGATTCTCGCCTGGTATTTCGCTATAAAGTATCTTGAAATTTGTATTAGTCGACAGCATACAATTTACTCTCAGTAACTATAGGAGCGATCATCAAGTTCTTGGACATAGTCCTTGTTGCCCCAGACATTGCTCTCTTTCATACGATACAGTTGACAACTCTTAATGATGACGATTCACTGTGGTATTTCATTCAATACAGTTGACATTTGTGTTAAAACCCACTAACAATCTACGATAGATAGACAGATAGATAGATGGACAAAGAGCTACGAAATAGTGAGACGACATCTGGTAAGGAGCGTCCAACATAGCTGTGGTCATAACTCATCAGTTCCAATACTCCACGGGTCTGCCAATGACAATTGATCGCCAATTAAGTGTTGCGTACTTATTGAAGTGCACTGTGAAAGAATATCTGATGAGATTAAGCTAAGCGTGTATGACAGCAATGTGCGCTGTGTTTATCCCTTATGCGGCCAACAAAAAAAAAACACACGTGGATGGCCGACAGGGTACCCGTGTTCCCATAAATTGATATTCTCATAACTTCAACAATTTTCAACCGATTTGGATAATTTTGACAGTTTTGGAAACAGAAACTCATATACTTTTTGCCCATTGTCAAGGTTTTCAGCATATGCCCTTGGTTATACAAGAAATCTTTGAAGTAAGGCTTAAGAGCCTACACGCGTAGCCAACGGCCATTCAACCAGTTTCAAATATGCTACAAGCTCTTTGCGCTTCTTATAATTGAAGGTGTTCACAGTATATGCTTCGGGTAATGCAAAAATCCCTGAAATGAGGTCTTAGTCATCCGAGAAATCTCTGGAGTAAAGCCTAAAGATCTACTCGCGTAACCAAAGGCCTATTATGCAAATTCAAATACGGTACATGCTCTTTGTGGTACTTAGTATAGAATGCGTTCACAGTATATGTTCCGAGTCATCCAAGAAATTTCTGGAGTAAGGCCTTAAGGTCTACACTCGTAACCATGGGTCTATGGACTTCAAAAGTGGTACATGCTCTTTGCGCATCTTGAAATCAAATGTGATCACTACATATGTTCTGCGCTATCGAAGAAATCTCTCGGATAAGTCCTCTGGCGCCTTCATTGCATATGTTCATGGTCATCCAAGAAAACCCTGGAAAAGGCCTTCAGGTCTACACGCGTAACCAGAGATCTTTTAGATTGTTTCAAAAGTGGTGCATGCCCTTTGTGGTACATAGAAAAGAGCGCTTTCATTGCATATGTTGATGATCATCCAAGAAAATCCTGGAAAAGGCCTTAAGATCTACACGCGTAACCAGAGATCTTTTAGATTGTTTCAAAACTGGTACATGCCCTTTGTGGTACATAGAATAGAACGCCTTTATTGCATATGTTCATGGTCATCCAAGAAAACCCTGGAATAGGCCTTTAAATCTGCATGGGTACCCAGAGATCTTTTGGCTTGTTTCAAAAGTGGTACATGCCCTTTGTGGTACATAGAATAGAATACGTCCATTGCATATGTTTATGGTCTTCCAAGAAAATGCTAGAATAGGCCTCAGGATCTTCACACGTAACCAGATACCTTTTGGATTGTTTCAAAAGTGGCATATGCCCTTTGTGGTACATAGAATATACCGCTTTCATTGCATATGTTCATGGGTATCCAAGAAAACACTTGAACAATCCTCAAGAAATTCACGCGTAACCAGAGTTCTTTCGGCCTATTTGAATAGTTATACATGCCTTTTATGGTACGTAGAATAGAATGCACCCATTTCAAATGTTCATGGTCACCCAAGAAAACCCTGAAGTAAGGCATAAGGACCTACACCAGAGATATATCAGCCTGTTTTAAATTTGGTACATGCCTTTGGGGTCCATGAATAAAATGCGTTCATGGCATATGCTAATGGTCATCCTAGAAATTCATAGAGCAAGACTTCTAGCCTTACACGAATATCTAGAGGGTCTTTAAGGTCACTCCTTACGGAATCCAAGTTTCAAAGTGCTCGCGTTTTCGGGGGCACACCATTCGATACGGAAGCAACGCACAACTGTCATTTTTTATTATTTCACGCATGCTGCGACGCAGCAAAGCTAAATCAACAAAAATGACAGTTATGCGCCGCCTCCGTATCGATTGGTGTGCCCCCGACAACGCGAGAACTTTGAAACTTGGATTCCGTGAGGAGTGTCCTTAATCTAATTTTAATATGGTACATGATCTTTGCAATATTAGCCCGTTTTTCCCTCACGTTCTCGGCGGGAAGTTGCATCGTTTCAATTTAATTACATTTTCCATTTCCAAAGAATAGACAACTTCATATTAGTGATATGAATGAAGTTTGTATACTACCTGTAACCAACAACAACAAGACAACAATAACTACTTGGAATGCTAATATATCGAGATGAGATTTCACATCTTGTTTATTCTTCAATAACTGCCCAGAGCCAATGACAACAACTTGAACTACTTAAAAAGCAAAAATATACCAATAGCCTTCCGTTCGTGGGTTGATCTGCAGATCATTCCTACATGGAGTTCATAGACTACCTAGTACCATGGCAAAAACAAAAACTACAGCAGACGTTCGATAACTGCAAGTCATTTAACTGCAATGCTTTTTAACTGCAATTTGATAGTTGCAACAGTTTTACAGTTATCGGACCGCTAAACTTCAAACCGATGTCAGACTCAATAACAGCTGCATTGCACTTTTATTGCATCTGACGTCGATTGACAACCGTTTGACGTCTAGAGTGCGTTGCAGTTATCGAACGGCATTCGATAACTGTAAAGTAAACATTTTGCAGTTATCGAACGGCTACTGTACTACACCCAAAAAACAAATCTGACAATTATTGTATAAAATCTGTAAGCTTTTTATACAAATATTGTATTAAAATAATACAAATCTGTATTATTTAATTACAACAATTGTATTAAAATCTGCCGAAATTGTATATGCCCAATTATTATACAGTTTCTGTAAGGTTTTTATGCAGAACTGTATTAAAATCTGCCATCCGCTGGTTGGGTGTAGGAATGCGTACATTCACTCAGATGAGGTTGGCCCGATTTTGTCACTCCCAGATTTTGTCTACCCCTGATTTTGCCTAACCCGATTTTATCACGTTTTCGACCCAATTTGCCGCAAACAATAAAGATTTTCATGAAATAACTTCCACTGCCTGTAGCTTATTATGAATCATTTATGAGTACCTGTCAATAAGTTTGTAAGTCTCTTCGACAAATAAAATACGGATTCCATTCACGTATTTTGCCTTGCCTTCATTACGGAGCCCACGACAATGAAAATTAAAATACAAACATATACCAAGAAGGGGTCTCACAACTTGTTTATTTTCAAATAACTGTCTCCATTAAGGAGGTTGATCCATCGACCTTGGCACTATTTCATAGACTACCTGGAGCTCAAGACAACAACAAGAACTACTTGGAATACAAACATATACCAAGATGGGGTCACAAAATTTGTTTATTCTTCGATAACTGCCTCCATTACGGAGATTGATCTACAGAACTTCGGTGGGGTTTGATCCCACGAAACCAGTACGCTAGACAGGTGTTTTCCCTACTAAGCTACGAAGGACCTCCGTCGTCCTCTGCAGCTTAGCGGGTACTGATGAAACCAAATTCACAGCACCGGGCATGTAGCCGAACTCTCGCAATACATTCTCAGAACTAACTCTCTCATATATGTTTTTGTACAATGCCAACCAAGTAGGATGAGTATTTAGTATTATCTGGCTCCTACACACTTGTTTCATCACCAACGGCGCTCGATGAAGTAGGGTTGTGTGAGATTGTGCCAGTTGGTCGTCAGATCCCAACCCGACCACATAAGCGAAGAGAGATCGCCTTTCGAGTTCAGTACATTCAAAGTTAATTGCCTATGTTCCGGGTATTGAGCTAAAAATTGGAAATTAATTACTATGTCTGAAACTCGATTATGCATATGCACAACATGTGATAGATTAAGTTCGGAAAAGGTATTGGAGGAAAACCGCTACCTTCCGTCCCTCCCAGTTGTTCTTCAATAACTGCATCCGTTACGGAGGTTGATCTACCGACCTTGACTCTATGGAGTTCGTAGACTACCTGAAGCCCACGACAACAACAAGAACTACTTGGAATACAAACATATACCAAGAAAGGGTCACGCTACTTGTTTATTCTTCGATAACTGCCTCCATTACGGAGATTGATCCGAAGATCTTGACTGTATGGAGTTCGTAGACTACCTGGAACTCACGACAACAATAAGAACTACGTGGAATACAAACATATACCAAGAAGGGGTCACACAAATTGTATATTATTCAATAACTGCCTCCATTACGAAGGTTGATCCACAGACCTTGAATCTATGGAATTCGTAGACTACCTGGAGCCCACGACAACAAGAACTACTTCGAATACAAACATATACCAAGAAGGGGTCACAAACTTGTTTATTCTTCAATAGCTGCCTCCATTACGAAGAATAATCCACAGACCTTGACTCTATGGAGTTCGTAGACTACCTGGAACCAATGACAAAAACTACTTATAATACAAACATATACCACGAAGGCGTCACACAACTTGTTTATTCTTCAATAACTGCCTCCGTTACCAAGGTCGAACCCCATACCTTGAATCTATGGAGTTCGTAGACTACCTGGAGTCCTCGACAACAACAAGAACTACTTGGAATACACACATATACCAAGAAGGGGTCACGCAACTTGTTTATTCTTTGATAACTGCCTCCATTACGGAGATTGATCCAAAGATCTTGACTGTATGGAGTTCGTAGACTACCTGGAACTCACGACAACAACAAGAACTACATGAAATACAAACATATACCAAGAAGGAGTCATACAACTTGTTTATTCTTCAATAACTGCCTCCATTACGGAGGTTGATCAACCGACCTTGAATCTATGGAGATCGAATACCACCTGGAGTCCTCAACAACAACAAGAACTACTTGGAATACACACATATACCAAGAAGGGGTCACGCAACTTGTTTATTCTTCGATAACTGCCTCCATTACGGAGATTGATCCGAAGATCTTGACTGTATGACTGGAGCCAACGACAACAACAAGAACTACTTGGAATACAAACATATATCAAGAAGGGGTCACAAAACTTGTTTATTATTCAAACGCTGCCTCCGTTACCCAGGCCGATCCCCAGACCTTGACTCTATGGAGTTCGTAGACTACCTGGAGTCCTCGACAACAACAAGAACTACTTAGAATACACACATATACCAAGAAGGGGTCACGCAACTTGTATATTCTTCGAAAACTGCCTCCATTACGCAGATTGATCCGAAGATCTTGACTGTATGGAGTTTGTACTTGGAATACAAACATATACCAAGAAGGGGTCATGCAACTTGTTTATTCTCCGATAACTGCCTTCATCACGGAGATTGATCCGAAGACCTTGACTGTATGGAGTTCGTAGACTACCTGGAACTCACGACAACAACAAGAACTATATGAAAAACAGATATATATCAAGAAGGGGTCACACAACTTGTTTATTCTTCATTAACTGCCTCCATTACGGAGGTTGATCCACAGACCTTGAATTTATGGAGTTTGTAGACTACCTGGAACCAATGACAACAACAAGAACTACTTGGAATACAAACAAATACCAAGAAGGGGTCACACAACTTGTTTATTTTTCAATAACTGCCTCCATTACTGCGGTTGATTAACAGACCTTGACTATATGGAGTTCGTAGACTACCTGGTATGATATAACAAGAACTACTTGGATGAGATTTATTGGAGGACCTGGAACAAATACTGTGAAGCACCATAAAGAGCATGTACCATTTTTTAAATTGCGCGATAGACCTTTGGTTACGTTAGCAGACCATAAGATCTTATTCCAGGGATTTTTTTTGATGACTTAGGCCTTACTCCAGGGGTTTTTGGAGACCAAGAATATATAGTGTGAACACCGGCTATCCTAAGAAGCGCAATGAGCATGTAATATATTTGAAACTGGTTGATAGTCCTTCGGTTACGTGTGTAGATTCTTAAGCCTTACTTCAAAGATTTCTTGTATAACCATAGACAAAAGCTAAAAACCTTGACAATGGGCAAAAAGTATATGAGTTTCTGTTTCCAAAACTGTCAAAATTATCTAAATCGGTTGAAAATTGTTAAAGTTATGAAAATATCAATTTATGGGAACACGGGTACCCTGTCGGCCATCCACGTGGTAAAAAAAATCAGATGCCCCTCCCCACGTCCCTCCTCACTGTATCAACGTGATTTTTTCACAGATGCTACATTTTATGGAGTTCTTAGATGTCACTGAGTTTCAGCTTTCAGCTATAAAAATTCATTGAAATATCACCACTTGAATTTAAAAAAGGAACACGGGTACCCCGTCGGCCGCATAAGGGTTATCAGCGTCAGCCGAGACTGGAAACGGACTCATCTTGATGTACGGAATAATCGTAGTGCCGATATAGCGTCTGTTCATCGCCTCCTCATCGTCGAAATACGCCTAAGCAACACATGCCGACTGGAAGATAACACGGTAGTACGGTCCTGCGCATCCGGAGAAAAAAATGGATAATCGATGAGACCAGATAGAGAAGCGAAGAGAAGCTCAAGCTGCGATAGAGCGAACAAAAACCAGCGGAGCCAGAGTCTTAGCCCGTTAACGGTACACTGCTCTGGAGAAGGAATGAAACGCTCATGTCGAAGCAAAAAACGCGCGTGGGCGGATTCTCGGGTCGATGAAAGAGAGAGCCGCAGCAACCGCGGACATTCGCATCCTCTACAATATCTCCCGACGCTTAAACGGGGCGAAGATCAATGCAACGTTGCTTGTGAAAAACGCTACTGGTCTGCTTCTGTGTGGACCATATTGTCACTCTAGTGAAGGCCATCGAATTCTAAGAGTCTCTTCATTAGGTTTTCATTGACTACGACAAAGCCGTCGACCGTCTCAATAACGAGAATATGTGGGGCACCCTGAGACGCATGGGGGTCCCTGAGAAAATCATCGAGGCACAGTATGAGGCCTTCTTGGTCAACGGCGCTTTGATATGCGAAGTATGCTCAACGACCTTGTTGAGCGTTCTTCTTCGGCAGTTTCAGTCATCACCGTCAATAAAACCAAATCGTTGAATGTGAACACGGTGATTCCTTCCAGCTTCACAGTAGCTGGTCAATCAGTAGAGAATGTTGTAAGCTTCCATTATCTTGGTAGTCCAATGGCGTCAGATGGCGGTACCAAGATCGATATAGGCGCACGTATCAAGAAGGTACGATGCCTTTGCGAGTATAAGAAGTATTTGGAAAACAGGCAGATAGGTGAACGCATCAAAATCCGAATTATCAACTATAATGTGAAATCTGTGCTGTTATACACTAGCTAAACATGATGTGTATCAGTGAAGAATATTCACCCGCTGCAGGTGTTCATCAATTGGATCTCAAACAACGAACTTCATTATCGTTGTCACCAGAGGCCGATAACAACTGGTATTCATGAACAAAAGTGGGACTGGGTCGGCCACACCTAACGAAGGATAGAAAGATAGAAAGACAGAAAGATAGAAAGATAGAAAATAGAAAAATGATAGATTTATTTTTAGGCTCCCCCAGACCTAAGCGATTTAATCGCCGCGACGGCGACAACTAGTTGGGTCATAGGGTCATAGCGACTCTATCGTTGGGTCATAGCAGGCAATGTTGTATTTACGCTTCCTTACCTACGGCGACATAATCGCTGTCGCCAAGCGATAAAATCGCGTCACGACTGTCGCGTCGCGTGTGTTTGGGGGAACCTTTAAATAAATTCTATGGGTCTTAATGCTTATTTTCTGCGAAGATTATTCTTATACTTTTTTGATTTTTTTTACCCCCACGTACAGGTTTAGCAGTGCGAGAAAAAGGCAAATAAAGTTTCCACCATAATCTCTAAAAGGACGCTAGCAGCTAGCGCAATGCCCCAATATCACGCAAAACCATCATCCGAATAATTTATTCCCTGACCAATAGAGGGCAACAGCGTGCGACCATCATCGATCGATGAATTTTTAAGTAGGCACATATATCATATTTCAGCTTGTGTTGTGTCGTGTCCTGTTGCCCTATAGGCAAAAAAAAACAATTTTCCAATTGATGAAAAAACAAAAACTCATTAAACCGATCAATTGAGGGCGTGAGCATACCCACGAAATCATGCCATTATAGATTGGAATTTGTTCGGCTAGAGAGTATGCGTCGAAGATTTCGATTGCTCGAATAATTGGAATCTATTTTTAGGGAAACAGTTATGATGATGAGTGAAATGAAATATTTATAAGACATGATTTTTAATATTTTCATTATTTCAATGTTTAGTGGTATTTTCAACCGTATCAATTTGCCTATACCTACTAACTATAAATAGAGTCATTTTTCAATAAATGCCATGAATATTAAAGTATTCCTGCTGAAGCTTTTCTCTTCCGCAAGGATTTCCCACGACCTTTTGCGACCAACCCCTTTTAACATTGGACTAACATAGATTCCGAGTAAAAGTTCAAGGTCACGTCCAGCTAAAAATATACCACGACGAGTGCCACCACAATAGGTTCGGGCACGGATTACATTTATTTATGCTGAAACAACCGACCGACCCGAATGGGTGTTGTCCAGTAAAATATAAATAAAAAAGTGGAAATTCTCGAGGAAGAATAGCGATTACGGCAAGCTGTTGCGCGCCGTCCTACGGCACCGCCTCACTCGACACGCTACTCATGCGGAAACCACCTCGTTTATCGCGCCCGCTCCGGGGTGGAAAGCGGGACGAGTCCAGGATACCGGATCCCCGGCAGGTGTGGATAATTTGCGGAGAAGTGGTAAAATGGTGAAATTTCCAATACAACTACTTTCAGTTAAGGGCCATTCAGTGGCCATGAGCTCAATAAATTTTCCATTCTTTGCGAATGACTAACCTTCAAGAGCGAATGACCACCGGGGTTGTTATATGACCTTTAGTTCGGGAGGTTGGGATAATCACACTTAAACTAACTATAGAATTATACACATGGTGGACGGTAAAAAGAATTTATGTAATTTGTATGTGCTCGCTGTGACTATGATTCCAAATTCAGAGATAAGAGATAATGGTACTAAAAATATCTTTGACATTAGCCTATTTGATTGTTCAATGAATGTATCATCTGCTGGTCGATTTTTATTGACGATACTAGCTGATCCAACGGACTTTGTCCCGTTAAATATTTTTTATCGTATGCAATTGCTTAAAATCTATTCACACAACAAATCGGTTTTCGATATTTACTGCTACGTGGTGTTTTTGTGCGATGTTGGTAGTGTTGGTAGTATGCCAAAATTGAATATGTGATTTTTTAAATATGAAAAAATGCAGTTTTATAGAATTTTAGATTTTCCGGCTTTTTTCCTAAACCATTTAATTTGTATATTTGTAGATGCAATTTTTTCGAATTTTCCTATTTCTCACCTTTTTTTTTTCTAAACCTTCGTTAGGCGAAAAAGAAAAAAATATCCAAACAGACCGCCAAGATTGGTCCAACCGTTCTCGAATTTCAGCGTCATTAACTAACTAAGTTCATTATATATATATATACATATGCCCGATCCCTGGAAATTATAATCTGGGCTTTTTGATTAAGGTGAGTGTTTCGTACCGATCAAAAATTTGCCTTGAATATTTTTTTTAAGATCAGCTCATCAGGAAACTTGATCAGTTAATAGACATTACATTATTTCAATGTGTCGTCCCAATGCTTTTTAATACATGGGATAGGCATAGAACTGTGTTTGTAGGGACTAAACTCGAGACTATATTTGCTATTTGAGCATAATTTATTTTGTAAACAAACATTTTGTCGGATACATACCGAAGTTTTCCTCGGAGAATACTTGCTTCAGCAAGAATTTGCCTAACAATGTTTGTTTACAAAATTCTTCTTCTTCTTCTTATTGGCATTACATCCCTATACACTATGGGACAGAGCCGCCTCGCAGCTTAGTGTTCGTTAAGCTCTTTCACAGTTATTAAGGTTTCTAAGCCAGGTTACCATTTTTGCATTCGTATATCATGAGGCCAACACGATGATATTTTTATGCCCAGGGAAGTCGAGACAGTCTCCAATCCGAAAATTGCCTAGACCGGCACCGGGAATCGAACCCAGCCACCCTCAGCATGGTCTTGCTTTGTAGCCGCGCATCTTACCGCACGGCTAAGGCTTACAAAAGAGGGGTTTACAAAGTTATGTACACCTAAATCACAAAGCCGTCCTAAACTTATTGAGATTTTCAAGGAGAACATAAATAAAAACAATCATATGCAACTTATTTAGTAGAAAGTCTTTACAAATCTGAGAAGCGAGTTTGTACTATTTCCCTTTAATTCAACCACTTTTCTACTTCACTTCTTTCTTGCAATAAAACAAGTTAGTTTAAGTTAGCTCAACTTTATTTATTTTAACCACTTTGTAACTTTACCTCACCTTGTTTATCAGAGATATTAAACAATTTACAACTATATTTTGTATATAACACCTTACTTTTCATTACAAAAGTAAAAACTGAAAACTTTCCGGTCAATTGTCATTACGTACGAGCGCCATCATTCTCAATTTATGTTCTCTGTATAAGCGTAAATTAAACACCATAGCAATCGACAAACACTGCACATTGCAAACATTTCTAGCAAGAAGTGGTGGGAGGACTTGTGCAAAGGGAACAAGAGCTGAACTTTACAACTGGGTGCAGTACAAATTGGAGTTTTTTTTTTTCGGAAATGCACTCCGCTCGGACATTACGAAATGTGGTCGCACTTTTTGTGTCGCTTTTCGCGTGATGATAAACGATGATGGGTAACATATGCTGTCTGGAAAGTGCACAAACAATAACGTGTTTATAATTACATACCGTTCACTGGAATTGAATTGTACAATGAAGTTTACAGCCTTGTTAATCCGGGAAAGAGGAGTGGTTGCATTGATTCTCCTGCAGATTCCCCCGGCGATAAACCGGTATACGTACATATATCTATAGACACTTCATGGAAGAATCAGAGGAAAGGATCTTCTTCTTCTTCTTCTTCTTTGCATTACATCCCCACACTGGGACAGAGCCGCCTCGCAGCTTAGTGTTCATTAAGCACTTCCACAGTTATTAACTGCGAGGTTTCTAAGCCAGGTTACCATTTTTGCATTCGTATATCATGAGGCTAGCACGATGATACTTTTATGCCCAGGGAAGTCGAGACAATTTCCAATCCGAAAATTGCCTAGACCGGCACCGGGAATCGAACCCAGCCACCCTCAGCATGGTCTTGCTTTGTAGCCGCGCGTCTTACCGCACGGCTAAGGAGGGCCCCAGAGGAAAGGATATTTATGGGAAATTGGAAAAATTGAGAGCGTCACAAACAAATTATTATTAGCCTTCAACGAACACTTCTCAAATGATTTTCATAACTGTATCATTAATCGATTGAAAATCTACCTACAATCACTAAATCACTAACGTTTAGGAGAGAATACCACCAGAGAAACCATACTAACAACATATAAAAACATATATAATCACTCGTTTAGTCGTTTATATTACCTTTCTGAGCGAATATTTTGTCTTAGTTAGGTCGATACAAATATTTTTTTTAAATATGTCTCTCTCCCCCTCGGATTTGTTTGCCCAAAAATTATAATTTGAGGGACATCAATAAAATGTCCGGAAAATTTTGAGTATTTTTAAAACATTCTTTAACAAATTCAAGGAGTTTTTTTCATTTTTTTTTATTTGCTTTTACTGCCTATTAACATAATAGTAGCATCAGTAAAAATTGACCTTATTCCATTCACACCGTTGGAAGACTAAAGACATGAATGGTCGCTTCAATCTAATTAGTATATAGGGTGTCCCTGTAAGCATAAGCATGATTTAAAAATAACATTATGACTTTGGTTTTTTGGTTAACACGTACGTCCCCAAACCCCATTTTACGACAAAACTTAAAATTCAAAACCACGCAGCTCAGCCAAATTCTAACGGATTTTTAAGCAATCTTCTGGAATCGATCACAAAATTCCTATATTTTTATGAACCGAGGTCAATTTTTGTGCTACCTCCCTCCCCATGGTCATTTGGTTTCGGATATATTCCGGGGAGTACTGGGGCTACCTCCCTCCCGGAAAAAATGGTCACATGCAGATGGGCTTCGAAATCCATCTTGCGACATGTCAAACTTCATGAATTTGCAAAACAAGTACACTGGAGTACATTTCGGCGATTTTCGAGTGGAATTTACTCATTAGTACTCATTAGCACAGACCGTTTGTCAACGATTAAGGCTACATTTTTGATCTTTTTTTATCAAAAGGTTTGATGCAGTTCGCTGCCTGTGCCTTTGTCAAATCCCAAAAAGGTTCAATAGGAACTTGTAGCCGGCACGGAGCGATTCGTATCAAAAAGCACGTGAGTTAAGCGCCACTCCATTAAGGAGACCACGGCCCGATTTATTTTGCCCGGATGAGACTCCTTCAAGGCGAATCCATTTAGATTTTCCCGATAAGGATTTATGGATCAACGAAACCTGCCAAATCGGATCCACCATATCTTCCATCCATACCTTATACAGCTACATCATACACTCAAAGAGACGGTGAGAGCCCACCAGAACCAAATAGACCTGTGCAGGAGTTCATGGAATTCACTCACCCGATGGATTTTGACCAAGGGCCTCATACGCCTATCACTGGCGAACAAAGCTCATGTACTCTGGTACTCTCTAGTTACTGCAAATAAATTCTTTTTCGTGTCCCTATAATCAAGCAGGTATCTCAAGCATACCACATCGTTATATTGCTGCATGATTGAGTGTTTAATTTTGATAAAATATCGAAAACAAAAGTGTGCATAAAAATTGCCTCGCCATAACAAAAAGGTGGTAGAGAATTAACACTGTTGTTTACAGCTTAGAACCAAATCCAGATGTCGCACATGTTGGGGTAGGGATTCAGTGCTCCGCCTTCTCCCCCTGATTTTGACATTTGAGCGGGTCGTCTTCTCGAACAAAAGTTCATTTTACGTTCATTATGCGACCCGCTCAAACGTCATAATTTCTTGGGGAGTTCATTTTGCGTTAGTCTATACACTCTAAGCTTGAGTGACGCTCTCATCATCGGCAGACTCTCTCCTCTCACCAACAACCATCAATGAGTTGGAAGCAACATAACACACCACAGTCAAACTCGCAAAGAGGACGGGACTCGAAATCAACAAACAATATCGCGCTGTGACGTTAAACACAATTAATTAACTACATTGCTAGGGATACGACAAAGAAACATTTTATTTGGGACTAACGAATGGAACATTTATTGTCGTAATACTACCAGGAACACATAAACATTGGGGATTTGTTTCGTTCGTTCAGTATTTGTGTTCGTTCATTATCTACTCCCTACACTCTAACTTTCACTTACTCAGAGACTGAGTAAAATTGTATTGCTATCTCTTTTTTTCTCATGGAAATTTTTCTCAGTTTCCGTCAAAAGCTGGACTACTCGTAGCTACGAGTTGTCCTGCTTTTGGCGGAGACTGAGTAAAATTTCCGTGAGAAGAAAAGAGAGGGCAATACAATTTTACTCAGTCACTGAGTAAGTAAAAGTTAGCGTGTAGCTTGTATGCGGTTTTGGTTTCCCTGAATCCCTGTCGTCTCTTTTGTGCTCTGTGTTCTCTGCAGCTTTGCTGCTCATCGGTCTGCGCTCCTGGTATCCGACGGGAATTTTGGGAGGTGGCATAACTGGGCACACGGGTCCGTGATGGGCGATAGTCGGTGAGTTTTGCGACTCGCGAAAAATTATTTGGCGGCTCTAGCAGCACATTTGATGGATCTTCAGTCTAAGACTGACACAAAAAAAGGTTTCCTCCGCGGTGCCCTCCTCGGACGCCGCACTACAATAAAAAAACCCAGATTAATCCACCTAGCGGTGATGGTGCCTTTCTCGTTCGTTCAAAAGGTTTGGAAAAATCTCAAATAACACCAATATGTGGATTGGTCTTATTTTTCATATTTGTTTATATGCCAAAAAAAATTCTCGCCAAACGTAAAAAAATTCTCGCAATTTGTTGCAAACAAATCGGATGAGCATATGAGCAAAAAATGGCATTTTATTTAGTAGTTTTAAAATTAGTATTTTCGCCATAACTTTTGACCCAATTGTACGATCCGGCCAAGTTTCTATAGGAAACAATGGGACAAGATTCTGCGTCGAATGCAATCTGTTGCGAGCGACCTGAGAAGCACACATATTGCACATCAATCACAGTAACTTATATATGACCGGATTCAGTCACAATATGGTTACTGCAACCAGATTTGTTGAAATTGTGTTGCTTGGGGAATAGATGAAGTATAAGTGCTAAGAAAGTGAGCTAGACTTTTTTGAACTCTTTTTCACAATAAATAGTAATTTGACCATAACATCTAAGCCCATAGTCCGATCTGGCTAATTTTCAATCAGAAAATATGAGACATTCTGCGTCGAATGCAAATGCGAGCAAATCGGTTGAGGAAAAGTGCCTGAAAAATGACCAATTTCAAATAGGAAACAATGGGACAGGATTCTGCGTCGAATGCAACATGTTGCGAGCAAATCGGTTGAGGATAAGTGCCCGAAAAATGAGTGACATTTTTTACGCGATTTTTTCGTATGAATTTGTATTTTGGCCATAACTTCTGATCCCATAGTTCGATCTGGCCAATTTCAAATGGGAAACAATAAGATAGGATTTTGCATCGAAGGCAACTTGTTGCGAGCAAATCGGTTGAGAATAATTTCCCGAAAAATGAGTGACATTTTTTACGCGATTTTTTCGTATGAATTTGTATTTTGACCATAACTTCTGATCCCATAGTCCGATCTGGCCAATTTCAAATAGGAAACAATGGGACAGGATTCTGCGTCGAATGCAACTTGTTGCGAGCAAATCGGTTGAGGATAAGTGCCCGAAAAATGAGTGACATTTTTTAGTAGTTTTGCGCACACACACACACACACACACACACACACACACACACACACACACACACACACACACACACACACACACACACACACACACACACACACACACACACACACACACACACACACACACACACAGAGAGAGACATCACCTCGATTCGTCGAACTGAGTCGATTGGTATATAACACTATGGGTCTCCGGGCCTTGTATAAAAAGTTTGTTTTTGGAGCGATCATATAGCCTTTACCGTATACTTAGTATACGAGAAAGGCAAAAATGACTCACCGGTTTGTTCTGGGTTTTACGTAACCAGTCGATGACCTGTCGGTGGGGTCGACGCTCCCGGCTTGTTGACGCCGTTGAAGGCCGATGATCGCTTCTCAATGAAGTCGACGAAACGTGATGGCGGTTGCTTGTCGGCGGTGGTGGATCTCGTCCACGTGGAGGTCCCCTTGCCTTCCCGGACCGTGATTGCCATGAATATTCCGTCCGTTACGGGGGCGGGGGGGGGTGGATTTGACGTCGCGGATAGTTTGCTGCGGTTGGGAAATATCTGGCCGAACAAACAGTTGAGCACGAGCACATTATTACATTAAGAGCACAAACTTTACCTTTGCTATTTTTTTCCTGTTCGGGTGTGCCACTGCGACCAATTATTAGATCTATTGTAGCGTTACCCGTTTCCTTAGTGTTTAAGTGCATGTCGAATTACTCCAGTGCTATTGAGAAGCAATGCAGTATCGGTTTCGATACAGTTGTTGTTTTGTTTTCTCAAGACTACCATGACAAGGTCCCGCTATTTAGACCATTCATAGAGAGCAATCCCATGGAAGGCGCGCCCCTTATCAATAGGAAATTAATCATTTCTTGAGAAAACAGTACTGTAATACTGTTATTTGACCATACATCGGAGCCTTAGCCACATCCTTGTCTTGGTTCTAGAATATCACCAGTGAAACTCTTAAAACCTGGATTTAGCTTTGTCTACAAGACCATTTCAAGCAAGAGAATTTGTTCAGTAATAAGAACTTCCGTGTGTTCCTCTCACTACCATTGTTCACCAGTTCAAGAAGAGTTAGTACGTATTTAAACCCCTAACTCGATTTTTCCAGCAGTCAGCCTAGGACCGGGTACCGAGGTTTTTTAACTAATTGCTTGAAAAGTTGTTTCTGCTGCATACAGTTTAGCCTCAAACAAGAGGAATTCGAGTCTTTCAACTGTCTGCAAGGTAACATTAATTATGTTTTATTTTTGAGACTGCTATTGGTAACGAGGACTAAATACGATGAATCCTTAATTACCACAACTTATTGCCCTAGCTAGAAAAATGGATTAGGCTAGGGCTCTGTTTGGTAGATCTTATACCGCAACACACTACGTCAAAGTGATCTACCGTGTTACGGGAATTACCTTTGCTATAGGTTCTCTCTGCCTACTGTCGCACACAAAATCTAAACGCACACTTTCTGCCTAATTGCTAAAGAACGAACAATAATTAATTAATTAATTACATTTAAAGTCACAGTAGCACATAGTTTAGAACAATCGCTATAATAACTGACAAAAGCGGACACTTCCAACTTAATGGATGATCACGGACGAAATGATTGAGCCCGTGAGTCCTAAGATCAAGGAAGGTGGGCTCGGACACAACCGGAAACACGTCATTTTCTGACTCCTTTCGTGTACGATCGTGACCTCATTGGCACGATGGATAATTGACAGGAAAGTTTTGATGATTTCCCTCTCCCACCTTATCCGAAAAAACAAATAGCCTCGACCTTGGAGAGCTTGGCTAATTGGTTAGATGCCCGCTTGCCTATGTTAAGGGATATGCTATTCTAAACTATTGGCGATCTGTAGTTTTATGCCACCGATCAATTTACAACTATTTCTAATATTTACAGAATTTAGTAAGTTTTTTTATTACTATATTACTAACAAATTTCCTGGCCTCTACAAACTCATTGGGAATAGTTTAAAGAAGCCTTTAGCTTTGTTCCAGACTACCGTGTCCATCGCCTAATACACTGATGCCAAATCCGGTCAAAATAGTACTGGATGATTTTTGGGATAATGGGCAGTAGCTGCCGCTACAAGAATTGTCGAACGTACTATCGGCTGTTGCAAATGGATTTGAGAGCATTTCAAACTTACAAATTGTTTGCAAATCATTCTTTACAGAATTTTACTAAATGAACTGGGATATCAGCATCGTCAATACCAGCACGGATCGTGCAGAACTGGTCCTGTAGCGTAGCATCTTATAATCGAATTTTACTCATGGCTCATCATCTATAACCTTGCATAACGATTTTCCACACAAAAGTTTATCGTATATATTTTGGACACATGTTCTGACATGTGTGGGTTGTTTTCATTTTTTCTTCTTCCAGAAAGTCCGTAGTTCATTTTGTGTCTTGTTCGGTCGATTTTATTCTTCGATGTTCTCAGTTTTTTCAACATCTTGAACGGAACAGCCGTTTTTTTCTGGAAAAGCCTTAATGATTTTCGATCGTTAATAGGGACCGATTTGCGTCCAGATTTTGTCATGTTTTTAAATGAAAATTCCTCACCATACTTCCGTATCGCATAACAAACTGCGCTGATGCTCTTATCTTCCATTTTCGCCATTTGACTCAGTGAATGTTGGGAACCCCGTATACCCGTATATGACGGACGTTAGGCATAAAATTACCCAAAGAACAGCCCATAACATAAGAAGGCAGAATTATGTATGTCAAATTGTCAAATGTCCATTATGCCTAACGTACATTATGTCTAACGTCCGTTACGTCCAAAGCCTAACGTCCGTTATGCCATTATGCCTAATGACGCGGATCCGGTCACTACATCTGCTTCTGTATTATGATGAGTGAGTTCAAATTGCATGAACTTTGACTTCCTGTTTGAATTTTTTATAGATCTCTAGTGTAATATCGTCCAGCGGTATAATATGCCCCCCTATGGCAATACCTTGATAACTTTGTGCATTAGCGGGTCAAAAATGACCCCAAATTGAATTCGCTCCCAAAAGTTCATTTTCGAACCGATTCTCAATCTTTTGGAACCAAATTGAAGGTATGGATGATTTTGAAAATGCTCATTAACTTGCGTAGCAATAATCCTAATAGAATGTAGCCATTGACCATGGATCAACACAATTCCTGGTAATTTCACGGTCCGGTGTAGAGCGCAGTTTTCACAAAGCTTTTGATTATCTTAATTTGAGTAACAAATGATTGTGGCGCCCCATTTTGATGGACCTGTGTGGCTACCGAAGGTCCTTCAGAAGAACCGGAACATCCGTAGAAGTGGTCAATTCATGAAACACATCATAGAACAGCGCGGTTTTTTCCAAAGCTTTTCCTTATAGTACTTTGAGTAACAAATGATTGTGGTGACCTATTTTGGTGGACCTGCGTGGCCACCGGAGGTGCTCCGGAAGATCCGGAACGTCCCTAAAAATGGTTAATTCATGAAACTTATCATAAAAGAGCGCGGTTTTTTCTAAAGCTTTTCATTATCGAACTTTAAGTAATAAATGATTGTGGTGACCCATTTTGATGGACCTGTGTGGCCACCGAAGGTCCTCCAGAAGATCAGGAACGTCCGTAAAAGTTAATTTAAGAAACACATCATAGAAGAGCACGGTTTTTTTTTCCATCCTTTTCTTTCTAGTACTTTGAGTAACAAATGATTGTGGTGACCCATTATGATGAAGTTGAGTGGCCACCGGAGGTCCTCCAGAAGATCCGGAAGGTTCGTAAAAATAGTCAATTCATGAAACTTATCATATAAGAGTGCGGTTTTTCACAAAGCTTTTCATTATAGAAAGTTGAGTAACAGATTATTGTGGTGACCGATTTTGATGAATCTGAGTGGCTACCGGAGCTCCCCCAGAAGATCAGGAACGTCTGTAAAAGTGGTCAACTCATCAATCAATCTTCATTTTCAATCTTTTCATTTTCAAACGCTGAGTAACAAATGATTATGGTGACCCCGTGTGATAGACCTGAGTGGTCACCGGAGGTCCTCCAGAAGATCCGTAAAAGAGTTCCGTAAAAGAGGTTAATTCATGAAACTCATCATAAAAGAGCAAAGTTCCTTCCTAGCTCTTCATTGTCGTACTCTGAATAATAAAATATCCCATGAAGTGGTCAATTTTTGAACAGTCAGCGGAGTGTTCCAGAAGATTCTGAGCATCCACAAAAATTATCAATTTATAAAAATTCATCCCAGAAAAGAGTATGTAAAAAAATATTGTAAAAAATAATGTAGTGACCCGTTCTTATTTACCAAAGAGACTATCGGAGGTCTTATGGAAGATACGGAACATCGGTTAAAGTGGTTAATTGATGTAATACATACTAGAAGAGCCTATTTTTTAAATTTCCTTGTCGTACTCTGAACATGAAATTATTGCCGTGACCTTTTCTCACGGATGTAAGTAGCAATCAAAGGCCCGGAAGATACGGAAGAACCGTATCACACATAAAAGTGATCAATTCATAAAACCAACCTTAGAAAAACACGCCATATAATCCATAGAAAAAGAAGAAGAAGCACACTATTCTTCTAATCCTTTCTATTTTCCTTATTTAAGCAACAAATGATTGTAACCAATTCGCATGGATTGCCCATTGTATGTCTTCAGGTACATTCAGATCATCCGTAAAATCGGTCAATTCATGAAACTTGTCATAGTTTTCCTATTTTCGTATCCTGAGTAATGAATGATCGTTGTAACCTATTCTCAGGAACGTGTGTAGTCACCAATGAAACTCTGAAAGATCAAAAAATCTGTAATTATAGTCAATTCATAAAAATTAAGATGACACTTTTTTTTAAGGGCTATCACATTTACATAATAATAATTTCATAATAATTTCAAGTATGGCAAAATTTGCTTACATGAGTCGATATTCAGTCATAAATCATCGACTCATTAAAGTTTGACTGAAAATAAAAGTTTACTTTGGTTGAATCTTTTGACAACTTTTGGTCAAAAATTTCTTGCAAGATGATGGAATTTTAATTTTTTATTAACAGGGGGTCTATAACGGCAGCAAAGAGGTTCAACTATGATAAAAGACAACCTGAAATTTTCTTAAATTTTTAGGGTGACAATATCAGGTCCAAAACGTGAAAAAATCGGGTCGAAAACGAGAGAAAATCGAGGGTAGACAAAATCGCGAAGTGACAAAACCTGGTCGATACTGTATTATTAGGCTAACATGATGAAACTTTTATGCCCAGAGAAGTCGAGAAAATGTTCAACCCAAAAATTTCCTAGACCGGACCGGGAATCGAACCCCGCCACCCTCAGCATGATCTTACTTTGTAGCCGCGAATCTTACCGCTCGGGAAAGGGGGGCACCGCAGAAAGCATCACAACAAGCTTCATGAGATGATCAATAAGTAGAATAACAAACAGTTTTCAAAAGATCGTGTTCTAGTAGGATGAGTTTCAAGTGTTGACCAATCCGTAGGAACTTTAGGAGGACATCCAGTGATCACTTAAGTCATGTGTATGGGTCACGAGAGGGCCTTCACTGGCCATTCAAGTCTATAACTGAGGGTCACGACAAAAATGTCTTGCTCAGATTGCGATAATAGATTTTTTGTAAAACCATGCTCCTATGATTCGAGATTCGTTAGTTTGCAGCTTTTAGGAATATTACGGACATTATTCATGAAGGAATGGCCACTCAGCTCCATAAGAATGGGTAACGACAATTTTCTATAACTCAGAGAATGTTAATGAAAAGCTTTGGAAAAGCCGCGTTCTATAGTGAGTTGCATGGAATGAACATTTCTACGGATGTTCCGGATCTTAGAAAGGTTCTCCGGGGGCCACTCAACTGCATCTTAATGGGTCACCACTATCTTTTGTTACTCAGAGTAGCTTTGTAAAAATCGCACTCTTCCATGCTAAGTTTCATGAATTGACCACTTTAACAGACGATCCGAATCTTCCGGAAGACCTCGGTGGCCATGTTGATGTAGAACTTACTTAGTGAGAGGCCCCCGACTTGGCGACGCCCTCATAAGTTCTACGGAGTTGGTGTTTGGGTAGGGTAAGATAGGTCAAGGATGTTTGCCTCAAGCTGGCAATTCGACCCATAGCATATGTTGTTTATATGTTTCTAATTGCCAGCCGGCTGTCGAAAGAGTATATACTTATATCTATTCTATTTATTGTTTGTTCTTTAAACGTTCATGATTTATCAAGCCAATAGAGGCAGCAGTATTTAGTTTTAGACTATGTATTCACTCGTGAAACTCTGATATTCCGACTTATTTTGTGGGGATAGATTATTCAAATATAATTATTAAATTTTGATTTCTATGTATAACGTGAACGATTTCTATGTATAACTGTAGTTTGACTATCGCGCACTAATTAGTTTAATTACTGACCGCACTAAGTAGAACAAAAATTCCGTGATCTCGAGACCGTTCTGTTTTAAACAAACCCGTCCGATCGCGCACTTAATTATTGGAATAACTTACTGCACAAAGCAGAACAAAAATCCGCGGCCTCGAGACCGTTCTACTTTTAAACGAACACTAATTAAAAAAATCTTTTACCTTCATGGTATCGCGACGAAGAACAAACTAACACAATGAAGGTCCGGTGCCAATGGTTATTTGACTTCAGTACAAACTTTCACTATTCTTATGTTTGGAATAATTAAAAATTAAAAATTATTAATGTCAAGCAATATAGCAGTAGGGTATCCAATCATGGTTTGAACTAGTGAAAAGCGTATCATGGTTTGAACCATTTTGAAATCAGTAGAAATTACCATCTCATTGGCAGGAAATGAACCTCAAACAGTATGAATGGCATATTTAGGTATACTGGAAGTCATAGAGTTTATTTAAACATTTGTATATATTGTTTAAGTAATAAAATAAAGCGATTTAAAAACGTCCTGAATTTGCGGTAAATTCCCCCCACCAGTGGCATAATTTCAAAAAGCTCGTAAAGGACGCATTTTATGACACAGGATTGAGATCAATATATCAAAAGAACGCTGTTTTTATCTGTAATCGATTAACATCATCATACAATTAAGAAACAGTTTTAAATAGTTAAAATAGTAACATTTATACAAGGTAAAAACTGATCATGGTTTGAACTAAATTCGTACCATGGTTTGAACTTGTAAATGCAGTCATGTTCTGCTGCTGTCCGCTAGGAGCGCTGCATGCGCCTAGCTGGAGCATTTTGTTTACATTTCCAGTATGAAAAAATCGCATATTTCATATCGAAAATTTAGACGATTTTTATACGTTTCGAGTTACTAATCTAATGCGAGAAGATGAATAGTAAAACAAATTTGCTTTTCTATATATTTCCTCAGCGTTTCATGCATGTGATTAGTATTATATTTAGGAGCTGCTGGCTGCTGCAGTAGTTCAAACCATGGTACGATTTTAGTTCAAACCATGAACAGTGTAGTTCAAACCATGGTACGAATCAAAGTTATGTAATTATTAAGTTTTTTCAATGAAACTAAGCATAATTATGTGCACCCAAGATGTTTTTAGAAAGATAATGAACTAAGCTTCCATATAAAATAGAAATCGCAGTTCTAACATGTCCCTTTAATGAAATAAATCAACTTTGTTTTGAGGGCTCATCTGAAACCCGCCATTTGGTTTAAACCATGATTGGATACCCTATTCATCTTGGAAATAATTTTGAGACCAGATTTGTTATATGACTTACCATAGAAACATCTTTTTTGTATGAGAACTCCGATGTTATTGAAGGCGAAGGAAGTTGTGTTTGTTGCGTGGGGTAAATCAAAACATAAATCAGGATTCACCATGTTTAGTGATGTGATCTATTTTTTTTTATTAATTAGTACATATATTTAATTGTGCAACAGTTTTAGAAACTATTTGTAACGATATCCATGGTTCAATAAAAATTTCCATAAGACCTTTGAGAAAATAATTGCAAGGCTCATGCAACCAATTCCTGCTTGTTAAGCAAGATCGATCCCTCCAGGAATGCACTAGGAAGGTTGAGTAGTCCAAAAAGTCGCAAATCCATTGCCTGTGAGTAGTCATAAAAAATATTACACAGAACACGTTCTTCTTCTTCTTCTTTAGCTTCTTCTTTTTCTTCAATGGCTCTACATTCCAACTGGAACTTGGCCTGCTTTTCAACTTGTATTCCATTAGCATTTCCTCAGTTATTAATTGAATGCTTTTTTTGTGCCCGCCATTGCACGCATATGTATCTTGTGTGGCAAAACATATTAACCACTAAGAAAAGTTAATTTGTTGCCCAACTAAGTGCATCAGTGCAAGTTTTGTGGGGTGCTTGGTGGCCTTGTGTCACTGCTTCTGCCTCATAAGCAGGATATTAAGGGTTTGATCCCTGGCCCTTTCCAATTTCCTATTAGATAATTTCGTTAATCATATAACTCAGTCTCTTTGCAAATCAAATTCTCATTGCTAGCAAGTATGATTCTAAATATAGAATTGTTATAAAAAACTGCCTGTTACTTAGTAGCAGTAAATAAAATGTAAAAATAGATTGGTATTCATTTGTACCCGCATACGAATATACGGTCGCTATGCTCGTGCAGGCCTCATACAAGTAAGAATGTGTGAGGTTGGTGTGCGGGTAGCGATGGTGTGGTAGACGTGTACGTGGTATTAGAATCCAATAGCATTCAAATTCTAATTGTAAAAAATAAATCCCATTAGAATTCACTTTAATACTTTCTCATTACTCTAGTACTTCTAATTCTCATTCATATATTCCTATCCCATAGATCGCATCACTTACCAAAGTGAATCCATATAATATATCCCTTCATACTAACACAATATCCTATCCTAAGACTATCGTGGAGATGCAGAGGTATACTCGGTCTCTAGTAGGGGTTATCCTGCTCATGCTCATGCTCATGAGTGCATCAGTGCAAGTTTTGCATACAGTATGCTAGCGTCGCTCTGGAATGTTGAGCAAACAAACATTGAAAGTTACTTCAAAACTGTAACTTTTGGTATTTTGCTACTATTTTCATTATGTTATACAACAATACTTCCACATTCACATAGTACGATGGTTTTACAAATATTTAAAGGTACCAACTGATTTTTATCCTTAGCTAGTTATAGTTTTTTAGAAATCAAAAGAAGCGTTTTGATCAGGTGGGGTGCATTATATATATACCCTATATATAACAAATATATTATACCCTATCACCATAACACAATGTCATAGCCCAGAATGACTTGTTAGGGCATCATTCCTGTCTGCCTCATTCTTATAAATCAGTAGTATTTCTTGAGTAGTATCCTAGTTCGCCGGTGAATCTAAGCCGGAGTAGCAAGTTCTCGATTTATAGAGCATCGTCTTCATTATGAAATTAAATAAGCAGCTTGAGGGCAGTGATAAGTTTCACTGCTCCATTCACTGCATTGTTGCTTGCATTGGAAATTCCTTATTGTGCACAAAGCTGAGGTCTTCAGTACATTCAGATGAAGAAATACAATTATATGAACTCTACATCTGTCAATAAAAAGAATATCAGAATCCACATGTGTGACTAGGTAGTAACTGTAATATTACCATCTACCAAACTGATACAATTCAATCGCGTCTCTATAACGAACAGATTGTCACCATAAAATGTCCATAAAATTGATTTCCACAGTTGCCATCGAGCGTAGGATATGCCGATGTCAAATAAAACCTCCATGTATTCCCACATTTCGCGCGGGCTTCAACCATCTGACACAGTCCCCATACCTATACTTGAACGCTAAAGTAAAGAGGACTCGCAAACAGTAAGCACAGTATCGGCACATATTTACCTATATATTATATTTTATAGCAAAGCACGGTCCCTTACCAAGTAACATTTTTAGTTCACTACGCGTTAGTAAATATTATAGGATCAGAGTGCAAACCAATAGTATCTACATGGTCCGTTCAAATTTGGAAATATACATCCTTCGAACCTTTCAATTTTCTCAAAACAATAAACCAAAATGGTTAACGGAGTTGGCTCTTTCACTCTAAGAATAATCAAAAGGCCAACCTTATAAATTAACCGACGTTTCGGCCGAATGTATTTGGCCTTTTTCAACGTCGGGTAATTTCAAAATTTAGTCGTTTTGATTATCCTTAGACTGGGAAAGCAATATCCATAAAACAATCATAATTCCAGTGAATAATTAATAACAATTGAGGGTATTATTTGCAACATTTGCCGAAAACAGATAGATTTAAAGACGATGCTAGATTTTGTAGATTACTTAGATGTTATAGCCTATTCAGATTGGGCTATTTATGACTTTGTTAAGTGAGAGGGTATCCAATTATTACGAGGTGTTCAGACTGCAGCAAGATAATATATCTTGACGTTTCCATGTTTGCTCATTTGCACGCTAATACAGGGTTGAATTCAAGAAGAGTTTTAAAATTTAATTTGCGAAATCAAGCATTTGTGTGGCGACAATCGAACATTTTTTTCTGATCAAAGTTTCTACGAAAAAAAATATTTAAAAAAAATATGAAAAGGGATTTTCGAAGAATATTTGAAGCTCTCATTAAGGATAATGATAATTCATTAGTTGTGTGCGCCGTTTTTCGGGGAATCAGACTATTCCTCAATTTATTTTTAAGTTTAAAAACTATTTTGATTCTGTACTATGATCGAACGGAGATTTGATAGAAAAAATTAGATATTTTTGGGAATTCTCACAAATAAATAAAAAAAAGAACGATTGGACCAATTTTCAAGAAATATTATCGAACTAAAATGTATTTCCACCAGTATCTCCATGTATGAAGGGCAACTCAGCAATTTAATTTTTTTTCAAAAATGGAAACTGAACCATTGCGTTCTACTCGACAATCAATGATACAGCTTCTAACAAAATCGAATCGTGTGAATGTGATATAATTTAAACTGGATTTTGGATGAAATAATGCATTACCAATCCAAGTTTTATTTAAGGTTATTCTACTTTATATATATATATACATACATCCCATTCAAATCGTACAGTTGTCCCACGTGTAAAATGTTGAAATCCAAAGAATATTAACCAATTAAAGAAGCAGAATTGAAACAATTTATGAAATCATGTTTATTCATCAAATATATTCGTTTTACAACCATTCCTACGTTTTAAATTGTCTTCCGCATTTGGCCCTTGAACTTTGAAAATTTATTGGATTTGTTCTATTAAATCTAGGTTTAAGTTAAATACTTCATGTTAATTCTAGAGAGCATCTGTTTTTTAAACAATTCATGTTGAATAAGTGGAGAATAAATAATTATCATCATTATTTTTCATCATATAAAATGCTTTCCACAAAACCATCACAATCCGAGTTATTCTTCAGCGCTCAGAAGATTTCCATCTAACATGCATTCGACCCTGCTGCGACAGAAAGAGCATGACTGTCAACTACGAAACGAAATGAAAACAGAGAGAATTTTCTCTCTGGCAAAGAGAGCGTGACGCTTGTCAGTTTTGTTTTGTTGAATTTCTCCCTGCATCCCAGTTAGAACGAAAGCTCTCTCGTAATAATTGTTCGTAATAAATTCTCCATGACTCTTTTTAGCGGGTATCTTTTGACAGCGCAAAATGTATGGAATATTACGTAAATAATGACATCATAAAGCGTATTTACCCTGAAACGCCAATTATTATGTCATTAATGGCGTAATCTGAATAGGCTATTAGATTACTTAGTCATTAACTTCCAACAAAACATCGTATCTCAAGTTAAAAAAAATATGAATATTATGTATGAACTTTATGTTAAGATGTCATCAACTAACTGTGAAAAAATAAGGTCTACTAGAAAAAATATGAGAAGATTTTCTTCGGAAGATATTTAGTCAAATTGAATTGCAAACGATTGATTTGTGTAACGCATACAACTCCTTTTTTCCCAACCCAACACCGTTATTGAATAGCCTTGAGCTATGGTTTTTATCAATATACCCCATCTTGAAGATGCTTTGTCGCATTCTTGACATATTTTCCACCGTTTTCCGCACCCGAACTTTGTCTGTCTCGTTACATTCAGAAGAGGTTCGCACGGAACGTCACTCAGTACAGTCGTAAAGCACAATCGATAGGAGGAGACACGTCTCGGACGTCCTGCTGTGCTACTTCCAGTTTTCCGGGCCATATTATTGTGGTTGGGGAAAAATGGTATGATGAGCTCCTTTAGATGTTTTCAAATGTTTTAATAACGACAAGGAACACAACAGAAATCAAAAGATATGTTGTACCACTTTGTTTGGGAAGTTTCATGAGATTGATGCGTAACAGTTGAATCTCATGCAAGCCACTTAATAGAAATATGTTGTTGCAAATCAAATACGGCAACGTGTTGAGGCCGTACAATTATTACGTAAGAGCTTATGGAGAAAAGAGAAGTTTGTAGATTTCTTACGCATAAAAAGATATTTGTATGAAAAAATATCTCACAGGGGTGGAGCGGGTTTGAAAACCCAGAAATCCCTTCGTAATAAGTACACGCCCTCTGAGGACATGGCCGGTGTTGTAATTGATGTTTGACATGTTTCAGCCATGAAATATTTATATGTGTATTTGGTGAATGCCTCAACAAGAAATAGGAAATGACAACTTTAAATACTTTTGGGCAACCCAATTTGCTTGAAAAAAATGTTCAAATGTAATGCAAATTTATTTTACGGGCACGTTTATAAGCTCCGAACTTTGAATCAAATATTAGAAATATAAATCCACTACCATCTGGTATCCGAAAACAAACAGAATACGAAAATGTTCATCAAAAAAATACACAACAAAAAGGAAATTTCATAGCAGTAAATAAGAGATGAGAGCTTTACGTCATGACTGAATACTGATTCAAATTACAAATACAAATTCAAAAGCTTTTCTGGTCATCATATCTTATCTTAGTGAGATCATAAGTAATTCAAATATTATTTTAAACTGTATGCTGATAATATTAGTACATAAAAACAACATTCCGATTAATGCAAGTCTGTGTACATCACAAATTCCAATGAAACATCGCTCCGACTAGCACGTAGTACCACTCATTTCCCGCAAGGATAAATCGTCGAAAAACGTATAAGAAGTCAGTTCTGTTTATCAAACGGTTGAATAAGTTTGCACAATTGTTATATTTTTCAAAAATAAGTGTAACTACTGGACTATTAAATAAATTCTTCCTAAGTCCGACCTGAATGCACCTTTCCGTTGTGACGTGTCGTAAATACACAAACAAATAACAACAATAAATTCTTCCAAAGATCGATAGAAGAATCAAAAAGATCCATTCTACAGCAATAAAGTCGTTGAGGATATGCTTCAATCAATTCGGATTAACTTGTGCGAAACCATAAGTCTTAGTATTCTATCTTCTTCATACTTGATATGTTGCAGAATAACTTGAATAGATTTTAAACCCCCGCACGATTTTGTAATCAGCGACTGAATTATAATAATGGCGAGGCAATTGCCAACAATTTGCGAATTACCCTCTATTGATTGCAATGTCCTCCTTTTTTTTTTTTCATTAGAATGTCTTTTGACTTTTTATGGAAATCAGAAGAAAAAAAAAGTTCAGCCTCTCTTTCATTATTGCGAAAGGAGAAGACATCCAACCGGGGCGTTAGGAAATGATGTAAAAAGAAACCACGCTAGCTCATAAACATAAGATCAAGGGGCCTCGTTTCTTTTCAAGGGAAACACCGATAGACGATGAGACCCTCGTCTTAATTTTATTTCCCAACAACGGCAAGCTTAGAATAGTCAAGCCTAGCGAGTTTTAGTTGAATTTTCTTGGGACGGGCCTTCTACGGGCAAAGCTGGCTGTTGCATTGAAAAGCGATTGGATTAGAGGGTGGTAAACTTTATCTTCCTGCCATTTAGCTTTTTAGCTCAGGGAAGGCAGAAGCTCGGAAACGAAGGGGTGGGTCTATAAATTGATGTTTTGAGATAACTTAAGGACAGAGAGCAAAGCGCCTCCCGTGGATGGGATCATCCAATTTTCACATTCGCTTCCTACCGTTGAAAATAACCTACGGCACTATGCGATAAATTTGAACTGGGACTTAGCTTTGAGTTTGGAATTGGAATTGGATTTCAATATGAATTCGGGTTGTATTTAGTATTTATTTATACACTTTATATTACCAATAGACGTGTCAAAGAAAATAATAACCCAAGAATTTCACAAAATTCCGGTCGTATTATACGTTGAGTTGAAGTTTTTTATGTCTGTTTCCAGTTTTTCATTCTCCAGAAATATAATAACTCTGACGACAGATTTTAATATTTGATATCCCCAAAGTCTCTTAGCAGAGATAGTCTTCCTGGAACAGCACGAGCAACGTCATTAGAGTGTCTACTGGCATTATCGGAAAAGTAGGACCACTTCCAAGATGTGTAGCATGATTGATGGTGCTGGGTTGACTGTTTCAAGCTCAGAAGCAAAATGGTTTTCCCTGTAGCCTTGCAGAAACCACTTCTGCACATCTGGAAACATTCGAGCGTCCTACATGACTTTGACGTGGTTGCGGCTGTGGTGAAAGTATATCCGCATAATTGACACTCAATGATACTCTCGACGACATGGCAAAACCAACCTAACCATAATTGCAATACATTTCTGGATTCATTTCTGCATGCAGCATTCCTCACACAGGGTTCGAATTCATTTGAAAATCGATTTTAATTATCCTGCGAAGTGGATGCCTTCTCACTTTCTCGGACCGAACAGTGTTTGAGTTCGGTTGAATTTTCCATTTCTGGTGTTCAACACTGAACCAAACTGGATAAAGAATGCGGATATATTTGAAATTTATTGCTCACAATTAAAATCGAACGAACTTTTGCAGTCTTCTTTTGGTTGGTCGTGAGGCATAAAATAAGAGTACCGATTACGATAAGAAGAATCAATAATCTATAAAATATTTACTTCGATTCCATTCAATGAAATTAAATTGTTGGAATCGTTCTACGGAGAAAGCGAACGGAACGAGGCGAAAGCTATTGCTCATCCCTAGAGTCAGGAGGAGAGCACTTTCAAACATCATTTTATGACGAACGACTGGAAACATTTTTTTCCTCGGTTGAATGGGACTTCGGACTGTAGTAGGGAAATCATTCTGGCAATTAGCTTTGATTGACTTTTTTGATTGGCATCTTTTATGAGCCTGAGAAGATGGTTTTCTGATGGAAAATAGCAACAGATAATTGAGTATTGCTTTAAATGAAATTGAGCTATTTATAGAAACTGTGAGAGTATCGAACAAACAATTTGGGGAGTGATATTGTTTCTATTTCACAATGTTATTCATTTCTCTATTTAAAAAAAAATCTCCTTTTCGCCTTTCTCGTATACTAAGTATACGTAAAGGCAATATGATCGTTCCAAAAACAAACTTTTTATAGAAAGCCCGGAGACCCATAGTGTTATATACCGATCGACTCAGCTCGACGAATTGAGGTGATGTCTGTGTGTATGTGCGTGTGTGTATGTCTGTGCGCACCCACCCAAAAACATGTCACTCATTTTTCAGGTACTTATCCTTAACCGAATTGCTTGCATCTAGTTGTATTCGACGCAGAATACTGTCTCATTGTTTCCTATTTAAAATTGGCCAGATCGGATTATGGGCTCAAGAGAAATGGCCAAAATACTATTTTTATAATGCACGAGAAAGGCACCATCACCGCTAGGTGGATTAATCAGGGTTTTTACAAGGAGGATTAAATAATCTATTCATTTCGCGCTTTGTTCTGGATAAAGTGACCTTGCTGGTGTTATTCGTCTTCGTCTTCAATGGCTCTACATTCCAACTGGAACTTGGCCTGCTTTTCAACTTAGTATTCTATTTGCATTCCCTCAGTTAATAATTGAAAGCTTTTCTATGCCCGCCATTGCATGAATATGTATCTTGTGTGGCAAGTACAATGGATACACTATGCTCAGGGTGTCGAGAAAGTTTCCAACCCGAAAACATCATGGCAATCCTACGCCATTGCTCGCAAGGCTACTGGAGACCCTACTGGTTGGTGTTATTATTAATGTGCAAAACAATTGAAAGGCTTCACCCAACCAGAGAATGCATGATTTTATGACAATCTTGCATGAAATCCATGCAGAGATTGCATTAAGCTGAGGCCTATGCACAGATTGCATTAAGTCAATATAGCAAGTCATTGCATTAGGTCTCTGATATCGAGAAAAAAGAACTAGGTATGTGTTTGTTTTTACATAGAATCTATTTTTAAACTTCCGACGAAGAACGATTCTATATATACTTCGCAAATCTGTTCTAAGTAAAATTTACTCAATGTTAATCCGTAAATGCCCAGGACGAACTTTTAATTTTGAAAACCATGTATCTCGGAGGTTTTTAGAGGTTTTTGCTTGGAATTCTCACTAAAATCAAGGGCAATATTTATACTTTTATGTAAATGCAAACCTTCCCCTCCGCACCGTCCCTATTTTTATGGTTCTGAAAACTAGGTAGTGCAATTGAAGGCAATTATATATAGAAGTTGGAAAAAACTGATTCGGATAGGCAGCCCCCACTGAGGGGGTTTGATAAAACGCTTTGTTCTCGCTCATTCTATGTTGGAGACCATAATTGAAGTTGCACTAAGTAAATGAAAATTTCATATGAACATACAGTAATCCAACATGTTCATATAAGTCCCTAGACCCCTTGCGAATGCTTCGCCAGTCAAATAAGTCCAACGCAGATGTTCTATGGTCTCCAAATTGTCCGGGAGTTGAGTTCAATTGGTCTACCAGGTCAACTACGCGTGGTATTGAACCGATAGCAACCCAGTGTGTTCGTAAAAGTCCCTCGAGCTTTTGTGAATGCTTCAGCATTCAAATAAGTCCAACGCAGATGTTTTAGGGTCTCCAAATTGTCCAGGAGTTGAGTTCAATCGATCTACTACGCCTGACATCAAACCGATAGCAACCCAGCGTGTCAATATAAGTCCCTAGATCCCTTATGAATGCTTCAGCATTCAAATAAGTCTAACGTAGATGTGCTAGGGTCTTACAATTGTTCGGGAGTTGAGTTCAATTGATCTACCAGGTCAACCGATAGCAACCCAGCATGTCCATAGAAGTCCTTAGAGCACTGAAATCTGTACTGTGATTTTTTCGTCGGCACCCGCTCGAATTCACTGATATTTAGCCCTTTGAGTATGCTTCGCCAGTTTGGTCTCCGTACTACTTATTTAGCATTTCCTGCATTATTCCTGTCTTGAAACGACCCGATCAATCTTCCTCCCTACTCCGAACGATGTCAACTAATAAATTTAGAGTCGCTATCTGATAAGACGTGTGAAAATGCAGCGCTTATTTTTGTATGGTGTATTATATGGAATGCCCAGCGCTCAAGAAGAGCAAGCAAAGTATATTTCCCCTAGAAGACTAAGACAAACGACAGAACAACCCGTTCTTTTTTTTATCTATTGCGTTTATTTGACCAGGGTGGCCACTGAAAATCGATTTTCAAATTCCCGGTTTTTTCCCGCTTTTCCCGATAAATTTTGTCAAAATTTCCCGGTTTTTATTAAACCTTAAAATTACATTGTAAGAGTTTTGAACTTTAGGGTTTTAGGGTAAAACGTCCTATCGTTGTGGTATGTCCTAATGTTGCGGTAGTGTTAAAATAGTCCATTCGGGATATAACAGCATCAAAAACAATTGTGTATCCGTTAAAACCCTTCGAATTAACCACCTTTTGTTCAACAAAATTCCATTCAAAATGAAGAAAAATCAACATTTTCCTTAAAAAATTGCGTCCCTTGAGTCTATTATTGCGTTAGTGCTAATGTCCTATTGTTGTGGTATCGCTCTCCATAAGAAATACAGGCATTTAATCAAAATGGTAATACAACATAAGCCCCTATAATGGTTACAATGGTTTGATTCTTTTCTTAGTTGCCAAGCTTTCGTAAGTTTCCATCAGAGCCAAAGAATATTGCTTGCCAGTCTAGTGTAGTTCTTCCCTCTTAGAGCAAACGAAATATTTTTAGTGTCCAGCTCTCTGCTGTTTGATCGAGGGAAAATTATGTGAGGAGGTACACAATTTTCTTTTATAAAGTAAATCGAATAAAATCGATGTTTTTAACTTAGAACTTAACAATAAAGTAAGTAAAGCAGTGTTCTAAAAATCCACAAAATTATAAAACAACTTCAATGGACTTTCTACATCTCGATCTAACATCAAAGAGGCAAAAATGTAAACAACGCTTAATATATCTCATTGAAAATGAGAAATTGCAGTACTGATCTTAACAATGACAACAGTTTTTGATGCTGGAATTTTTTTTAAAGATATTTACGATAAGTATCAAAAGATTACCATTTTTCAATGATTTGTAGAATGTTTAAATATAATTCTAAACAACTCTTGAACATATGTTGAAATATATATCACTGAACATATATTCATCTCATCGCAAAACAAAGAAATACAGCACCAATCCCGTCGCTTCTTTTTGCTAACACGTGTGCTCACTGGTGAAAAAATCACAAAAATAAGAAATAAAACAAATTCCTTTTCATTGCTTTGTTTTTGATGGGATGGAAATAGGAGCTATGAAGTGCCTAACCGTTCCCCTATTACTAGGTCCGATTCGATCTCGCTCGGGTTTTATTCTCGATCATTTAGTTGATTGAAGCGTCAAACTCTAGATTGGTTTCAATTCGCCATTTTTTCGAATTCTGTGCAGTTTATACAAACAAATAGAGGTACATCATCTAAAGGCGAGCTTGGACAATGAAGAATAACTTAAAGTTGAATACATCCAATTAAAAGAATGAATATTTTGCAATTCGATTCTATGCGTACCTCATAACACAATATCAAAATGATCTAGTAACAACACAAACTGGATTTGGGATAAAGATCCACCTATTTTTTGTTTTTCATACAAACCATTTTGTGAAATCAAATAATCTAGTTGGAATGCGACTGATTAATAAACATTAAAGAGTAATTATTTTCCTTATATCCACTTCAATAAAAACCTTATATCATCTTCAATAAAATTATCTCCCTCATGAAGAAGAGCAATGGCTATAACTATGATGCGAAATTCTTCCGTTTATTAAAAGTAATTATTTTTTTCCCGGTACATGTCCTGAATTCCCGGTTTTTCCCGCTTTTTTTCCGGTGACTTCAATTTCCCGTCTTTTTCCCGCTTTTCCCGTTTTTCCCGGTTCGGTGGCCACCCTGTGACAGGCTCAGGCGCGTATAACACTTAGCGGAGCCAAGACTATTTATTATATTTACAATTGATATCATCTTATTATCAACAGTTAGTAATGGAAAAGGGGCATAGACCAAGATACTCGTGGCGAATCAAGGTTAGATTGCGTAATTTCAGGACGGACGAGGTTGCCCAAGCAGCACAAATTGTTTCACTACTGAACATTTCACTGTTTTGCAACTATTCGGAAAGAAACAATCTTTGCGTATGTGCCATCAAATATAACTATCTTGCAAGCTAAAAAGCGCCAGAGGTGGAGCCTACGGAAACATCCTTCGATTACAGTAAAATTGCAATAATGTTGCAAAATACTACAGGGGAAAAAAATAAAATAAAACTATACAAATTGGATTCGATTTATGGATCTTGTGATTGATAGTCCTTCACTCTACCACAGCACCATTCAACACTTCGAGGGGGCTGCATGTTGACTCACAACAAAAATCATACCATTATGAAGTTTTGTACTCGGGTTTCCTGTTACTTGATTGCACCATAGGAAAAAAAATTTGAGTTGCCAAAACGTTGAACGATGCTAAATTAAACATGAAGATACATTCAACTTATCTGCAACTTAATTTAAACAAACAATTAAATTTTGAAAGTCGCATTGAAGTTACATGGTAAAGAATATGCAACTTAATGATTTTGTTTCGTGTTTGCAACATGAAGTGCAGTATTCTATGTTTGTTTGTTTCCAAATGTCAAACACGTACTGCATTGCAATTTTAATGAAACATTGATCACAATTCGAACATTTTTGACATATTGATGCAACTTTTTCGTGCTTTGATGTTTTTTCAATGCCTTTAATGAAACTGAATAGAAACAAGGTGCTTTTAGAAAGATGTTGCGTGTGCTACTTGGGTGATTTGTGTATCCGTTCTTTTAGTGTAGTGTGTACCGAATTTGACTTCAACATAGCATAGCATATGTGATTGTACAAATCGTGGGTGGCTATACAATGCTCAATTGAGCAATCTTCTGTATATTGTCGCAAACGGTACTTGGGAATAATACCTTTTCCTATACATAAGCATTTTTACACATGGCCACGTCCTTACAATCACGGAAGGATGGGAAGAATTGTTAGTTCAACATCTACTAAGGAGGATGCAGAGAATCCATGATACCTTCATAGATGTCTCAGGAAGGAAATATGTGTTAGTGTGTTGGGTAAATAATAGGGAATATAGAACGTGTATCAATAAATATATATGGTGAAATTTTTTTAACTATGTTATATGTTTTTTTTTCTATTGAATAAGAAATGTTACCTTTACTTTGTCTCTTGTCTCTTGATCACCGAACCTATCAACATTTTGTCAGATAATAACGACCTAGGTTAATGATGGCCTCTCAATCTTCCCGTAACTTTTTTTAGTAAACCAGCTTTAATAAATTTTAATATGAAAATATGAAAAAATAGATATTTGAAAATATGACAATATTATGGATCATGGATCACAATCTGTATATATGAAAATATGAGAATATGAAAATGTAAAAAAAATGATAATATGAAAATGTGAAAATATGAATAATGATGAATATGGAAGTATAACAAAATAAATATATGATACATATACAAATGTCAATGTCAACATATTACAACATGACGATATGAAGACATGATTATATGAAAATATGAAAATATAAAAAAAAATTAAAACATGAACATTTATAATGTTTCATGGCCGTATAAAGCCACCGTAAGAATCAGAGTAGTATACATCGCGAGTTTCGTTTTCGTTTGCAGACTACAGGACTTAAGCTGGTTACGGAGTCCGTAATAAGCCCTATTTGCAGCTGCAATACGCCTTTTCACCTCGCGGGTAACATCATTATCGCACGTCACTAATGTTCCAAGATACACAAATTCTTCTACCACTTCAAACTTTTCACCATCCAGCACCATTTCGCTACCACCACCACTAATGAACCCACGTTGATTGCTAGCGATATCTATATACTTCGTTTTGCTGGTATTGATCGTGAGTCCAATCCTCGCTGTCTCCCTCTTAAAAGGCACAAAAGCCTCTTCCACGGCACGGCGATCAATCCCGATAATATCGATATCGTCCGCAAATCCCAGGAGCATATGCGATCTTGTGATAATGGTACCGCTTCTTTGCACACCAGCTCTCCTAATCGCTCCCTCGAGCGCTATATTGAACAGTAGATTCGAGAGTGCATCACCCTGCTTCAATCCAATCCATAACAAATGACGTCGATATTTCATCCGCAACCCTTACACTTGATTTCGATCCGTCGAACGTTATACGAATCAGCCGTATCAATTAGCCGGAAAACCATGTTCAAGCATAATTTGCCATAATTCATTCCGTTTCACTGAACCTTACGTCGCCTTGAAATCAATAAACAGATGATGTGTCTGCAAGTTGTACTCCCGGAATTTATCAAGGATTTGTGTCAGGGTAAACAATTGATCCGTCGTTGATCGGTTGATCGTCGTTGATGGGGCTTTCCTTAACCGTGCGGTAAGATGCGCGGCTACTAAGCAAGACCATGGCTGGGTTCGATTCCCGGTGCCGGTCTAGGCAATTTTCGGTTTGGAAATTGTCTCGATTTCCCTGGGCATAAAAGTATCATCGTGTTAGCCTCATGATATACGAATGCAGAAATGGTAACTTGGCTTAGAAACCTCGCAGTTAATAACTGTGGAAGTGCTTAATGAACACTAAGCTGCGAGGCGGCAATGTCCCCGTGAGGGATGCAATGCCATAGAAGAAGAAGATGATGATCGGCCCTCACGAAAACCTGCTTGGTATTCGCCGACGAAGGACTCTTCAAGCGGTCTCAATCTGTTGAACAGAATACGGGACATAATTTTGTACGCCGAATTAAGGAGGGTTATTCCTCGGTAATTGGCGCACTTCAGTCTGTGCCCTTTCTTAAAGAGAGGGCAAATGAGGCCGTCCAACCAGCTAGCAGGCATTTCCTCGTCATTCCATACTTTCGACATAATATGGTGCAGAACTTCATAAAGCTGCTCACTGCCATGTTTGAGAAGTTCAGCCGGGAGCTGGTCCTTCCCTTGTTTTTCAGCGCTTTAACAGCTTGTTTAACCTCATCTAGCGTAGGCGACTCCACAGCTTGTCCATCGTCGCTAATATTTATTCTGCTCACCGATGCACCGTCACTTCCACTATTCAACAAAGTCACTTCGGTTTTATCTGTCAGCAAATTCCCTTGTTGGTCGTTGCACATGACGGGAGATGGCGCTGTCTTTCTCCGCACGCCATTGAGTATTGACAGACTCATAGAACTTCCGCATGTCGTTCTGCTCCATTTTTTTCTGCGCCTCGTTATTCACTTGTTCTTCATATTCTTTCTTCTTCCTTGCGGTGGGTTCGTTTTTCGGCAGCTCTTGTTTCCTTGTACCGATCTCTATTCGATCGGGTACCCGACACCAACATCCGGCTTCTGGCAACGTTCTTCGCGTCTGTCACTCTCTGACACTCCACATCGAACCAACCCGTCCTGGGTCGTGCTGTTGTGCTCACCGCTCCATGGATCGACTCCCATAGATCGTTGATGTTGTCGCTAACATGAAAACATAAATATATGAAAACATAAATATATAAAAACATAAATATATGAAAACATAAATACATGAAAATATAAATAAATATATTAAAATATGAACTCACGAGGAAACGAAAATATGAAAACAAGATAAAATGAAAATATAAAAATATGAACGTAGGAAAATATGGAAAAGAGATACATGATAAAATGAGAACGTGATAATATGAAAATATATTTCAAAAATATATAAATATGAAAATATAAAATTAAAAATTTAGTTCCCCATCAGCAAATGTATGGCAGTATAAGAATACAACATTATGAAAGCATAAAAATAAAAAATATGAGATAAGAAAATAGCAAAATTTTAAAATATGAGAGTATGAAAATATGAAATTATGAAATTAAATAAATATAGAACAAATAAATATGGAAATGTGAGGAAATAGTTCATTGGTACTATACCACTGAGGCAACTTCAGAATCATTTTCAAAATTTTATTTTGAATCCTCTGAAGTGCCTTTTTTCTGGTACCGTCAACTGGGGGGAAGATGATAATTGAGGTGAAGATGATCATTTGATGTGTCAGTCAAAAGTGTCAATTTTTTTTATGAAACGGTAGTCAACAATATTCTCCGTTCAAGTAATGTTACCGCTGGGTAGAAATCCGAGTTTTTCGATTATAATCATGAAAATGTATTTTATGGAAGAAAAAGAGAGATAGTCATAAATGACGCTATTTTCGTTTCAAATATTGACTTCTTAGACTTCTTTACGTAGTAAATTCAACATGCATACAGATAACCTAGTGTATTTTGACTACTAGGTCATAATGGTTTGAGTAGAGCTGTCTTGATCAACTTCACCCCAAACCAGATTATTCAAAAAATGTGTGATAATTTAATTTATTTTAATAAATGCGAACGCATTTCAGAAAACTAAAGTTGTTGATTATTGCAACGTATAGCAGTACATGTTTTGAAAATATTTGCTTCGATTTAAAATGTAAACACACATTGTTATTGCATGTTTTGTCTTAAAAATGATCATCTTCCCCCCAGTTGACGGTATTGCAGCAACTAGTCCATATTGGCACAGCATACAACATGGCAGGTCTAAAAATTTGTTTGTAAATCAAAAGTTTGTTCTCAAGACAAAGTTTTGATTTTCTGTTTTTAAGTGGATATAGACACTTAATATATTTGTTACATTTGGCTTGAAGGCCTTCAATGTGATTTTTAAAAGTTAATTTTTGATCTAGCAGAAGTCCTAAATATTTAGCTTCGCTAGACCAATTAATTGGAACCCCATTCATAGTGACAATATGTCTGCTAGAAGGTTTCAAATAAGAAGCTCTCGGCTTATGTGGGAAAATTATAAGCTGAGTTTTGGAAGCATTCGGGGAAATTTTCCATTTTTGCAAGTAAGTGGAGAAAATATACAAACTTTGTTGCAATCTACTACAAATGACACGAAGGCTACGCCCTTTGGCTGAGAGACCTGTGTCATCTGCAAACAAAGATTTTTGACACCCTGGTGGTAAATCAGGTAAGTCAGAAGTAAAAATGTTATACAAAATGGGCCCCAGTATGCTGCCTTGGGGGACACCAGCCCTTACAGATAATCTATCAGATTTATAATTCTGATAGTTTACCTGCAGTGAGCGATCTGATAAATAATTTTGGATCAGTTTAATAATGTACAGAGGAAAATTAAAATTCATCAATTTTACAATCAAACCTTCATGCCAAACACTGTCAAATGCTTTCTCTATATCAAGAAGAGCAACTCCAGTCGAATATCCTTCAGATTTGTTGAGCCGAATTAAGTTCGTAACTCTTAATAACTGATAAGTGGTTGAATGCCCATGGCGAAATCCAAATTGCTCATCAGCAAAAATAGAATTGTCATTAATATGAACCATCATTCTATTTAAAATAATCTTTTCAAACAATTTGCTTATTGAAGAAAGCAAACTGATTGGGCGATAACTAGAAGCCTCAGCTGGATTTTTGTCCGGCTTCAAAATTGGAACAACTTTGGCGTTTTTTCATTTATCTGGGAAGTATGCCAATTGAAAACATTTGTTAAATAAATTAACCAAAAAGTATAAAGAGCTCTCAGGAAGTTTTTTGATAAGTATGTAGAAAATACCATCATCACCCGGGGCTTTCATATTTTTAAATTTTCTAGTAATAGATCTCACTTCATCCAAATTAGTTCCCAACGAAGGGTCAAAAACATTATCTTGGTTGAGAATGTCTTCGAAGCTGCGTGTAACCTGATCCTCAATTGGACTAGTGAGACCTAGACTAAAATTATGAGCACTCTCGAACTGCTGAGCAAGTTTTTGAGCCTGTTCGTCATTTGTTAATAAACTTTTATTTCCCTCTTCAAGCGCTGGAATTGGCTTTTGAGGTTTTTTAAGAATTTTCGTTAATTTCCAAAAGGGTTTCGAACTGGGATCCAACTTCGAGACATTATTCTCAAAGTTGGTATTTCTCAGAATAGCGAAACGTTTTTTAATTTCATTTTGCAAATCTCGCCAAATAACTTTCAACGCGGGATCGCGAGTTCTTTGGTTTTGGCCTCGCCTCACATTTTTAAGACGGATCAGTAGCTGAAGATCGTCGTCAATAATAATGGAGTTGAATTTAATTTCACATTTAGGAATTGCAATGCCTCTGGCTTCGACAATTAAATTTGTCAAAGATACGAGAGCATTATCAATATCACTTTTGGTATCGAGAAGAATATCAACATCAAAATTCCTATCGATATACGTTTTTTATAAATCCCAATCAGCCCTATGATAATTGAAAGTAGAGCTGATTGGATTATAAATGGCTTCTTGTGAGATTTCAAATGTCACAGGAAGGTGATCAGAGTCAAAGTCAGCATGAGTCTCCAATTGGCCACACAGCTGACTTGAATCCGTTAAAACCAAATCAATTGTCAAAGGATTTCGAGTGGATGAAAAACAAGTTGGGCCATTGGGATATTGAATAGTATAATATCCCGCAGAACAATCTTCAAATAAAATTTTACCATTGGAATTGCTTTCTGCATTATTCCATGAACGGTGTTTGGCATTGAAGTCACCAATTACGAAGAATTTTGATTTGTTGCGAGTCAGAATTTGAAGATCAGCTTTCAACAAATTCTTTTGCTGCCCATTGCATTGAAAATGCAAATAGGCCGCAATGAAGGAAAATTGACCAAAATTTGTTTCAACAGAAACTCCCAAGGTTTCAAACGAAGAAAATAATTTATGTTTGATACGTCTATTAATGACAATGGCGACCCCACCACAGGCGCTGCCAAGACGATCATTTCTGTAGATAAAATAATTTGGATCTCTTTTAATGGAGAGTCCGGGCTTTAAATAAGTTTCTGTTATAATGGCAATATGCACATTATGAACTGTTAGGAAGTTGAATAATTTATCTTCCTTACCCTTTAGAGAGCGGGCATTCCAATTTAGAACTTTCACACAATTATTTGGATCCATTAAAACGGAGTCCGATAACATTTTTTTGTGTGTACTTTATACCAACCTGAACAGCTTCTGGTATGGTATTTGCTTTGAACATTGCATCAATCATGTGATGCAATTGTTCAGTTAAAAAATCAAAATCGGAAGCAGTCATGCTACCTGAATCGGCAACATGACCGTTATTTTCCGTTGGGACATGGGTATAAATCTCATTTTGAGAAGAGAAATTTTGTCTACCAGCAGCGATGTTTGCATACGTAGGTACATTCGAAAAATTGGAATTTACTGAAGTGCTTGCTACCCGATGACGAGCGGCAAAATTAGTTCGTCAATTGTGGTGGGTATGAATTGCTCGACCGGTAACTGGTTTCGAAATTTGAGCGTTTGAAAAATTTCTACCCGTTGGAATTTCCCGTCATCAATTTTGCACGGGAATTCAAAACTTTTTTGCGTGAAGGGAATTCCCAGAAATTGGATTTATGATTGCCCCCACAATTTGCACATTTAAATTTATTGGAATCTTCTCTCACAGGACAGGCGTCCTTGGCGTGAGAGGTTCCACCACAAATCATACATTTAGCATCCATGTGACAATGTTTGGTTCCATGACCCCACTTTTGGCACTTACGGCACTGGGTGGGGTTTTGGAAATTTCCCCCAGGCCGGCGGAAATGTTGGACATGGGACATAATACAGGCCTTTTCCAAACTTTTCATATTATTTAGTTCACTTTTGTTAAAATGAACTAAATAAAATTCTTGAGAAATGCCCCTCTGGGAAGTACCAGAGTGGGATTTCTTTTTCATCTTAATTACTTGGACTGGTGAAAATCCAAGTAATTGAGAAATTTCAATTTTAATCTCATCCAGTCGAGTCAAGTACGAGACACTGAAGACGGCCTTACTGTTGAGGTCGAAATACGTATCTGTCAGGATACAATTAAGTGGTGGAATTCAATGGGATTGTTTAAACTCGTCTTATGAAAGGCTCATCCAGTGATTTATCATCACTGGGGAGACCTTTCAAGACGACTTTGATCAATCGCTCAGTTTTGTCGTCGTATGTGAAGAATTTATGGCGCTTCTCAGTTAAATACTGAAGAAGACGTTTGCGATCGTCAAAGGATCCCGGCAAAACGCGGCAGTCACCCTTCCTAGCAATCTGAAATGAAACCTTGATCCCCTGAAGGTTACTCAAAATCTCATACCGGAAGCCAGAAAACTCGGCAACAGATACCACAATTGGCGGAATCCTTTGCTTTTTCGCATGAATCGAATCACCTGGGCTAGAGGTATATTCGATTTGCTCAATTTCATCATTAATCAAATCGAACTGATTGCTCAGTTCGATTGGAGAAGAATTATTTCCGATATTAGAGTTAGAAGGAATATCTGAATTCTCTAGCTTCCTTCTATTTTTCCGCGCTTAGGCAGGACGGTCTTGAAACCTTGTTTCTCTGAAGGAAGGGGAGAATTCAGAGACTCCCCTTCCTCTAGTTTTTATTAATGCTCTTTGCTGAGCGTGGAGACGTGACCTTCTAAGAGGTTTTTCCCAGCACGGTGTCCCTGCAGGATTACCACCGCTTGTCGGAATTTTACTTCCGCAAACGGGTCCAACGTAAAACGAAGGCACGGGTCCTTGCAAAGATCGTAACGGGATCAGTGGGTACAAATAGCGCTAAGAAGCACCGTTGAAATTAAAATAGCTTCGGGTAGTATTAAAAACTTCCTTCCGCAAGGAGAGAAAGAACCGCACAGCACGAAAGCACGATGCGGTCTGATCGAATGCTGTTTTTTATAAAGCTGCAAGTTAAAGAAAATACGCTATGATGAGATGCTAAAGCCAGAGAAACAATGAAAGCTGGTTTTACTGAATCTTATTGAAATTCATTTTCGACGGATTTCCACAGATTCGTCTATATCAGCTCTCGGTGGCTTCAGCGGACCTGCAAATTCCCAAGAACGATTCGGCAGTGTGGGTTAATCACTAGATTTGATATGAAAAATTTAACGATTTAAAAGCTTATGAATGAAGGAACCACTTCTTGTGAAGCCACCAAAAAATGTTGATATTTTGACAGATGCTCAACAGCAAGTTTTCAAATGCGCAAAACTACCATTGTTTTTGGGTTGAAAAGCATGATAAACGCAATAAATGTTAGAAAATAAGTGTTTTTATGTAACAAAAATATGTCCGGTGTTATATTATTGATATCAAGCTAGAAATTCAATGTCAAACACAAAAGTGATCCATAATTGTGGGTGATCCATAATTGTGGGAAAAGTGTAAGCTATTTATAGACTGAACTTAAAGTCTATACGATATGTTGAATCGAAGACGTTGTCCCTAAATAAATAAAAGCAATATCAATTCATTATCGTAGCAGCTTTCAAAAAACAGTATGCTACATATCGTGAGTGTGTACAGAATGATGAGGGAGAGATTTTTCCATTCCGCTATGGATTCAATCCCTGGGTGTCGATGATGGGGACACCGACTGAGTCTGATGAATGCGATACATCTATCAAAGAATCTGACGACAGGTTGAAGTGAGTTGGTCACACAGTGCAGTGCAATGCAATGTCTCTTATCCAAGTATTTAGTAATATGTATCTTCAAGTGTTACTCACAATTTTGTAATTGGTGCCTCCTTAAAACGTAGCATCACTTTCTTTCGTAGTATGTGAAGGAATTGTCAGAATGAAAAGTATAACAGTTTGAAACATTTGCCAAGATGTGATTTGTAGAACATGGATTAAGATACATTGGCTGGAAAAGATCCTGGGATTGAGTCTCCTGAATATAAAATTAAGAAAGTCTCCGTATTATAAGTCATAAAAGCCCTTCATTTTACATAACTCGTCATCGGAGTGTTGCTTCAAAAATATCACTTTGGTGCTTATCGAACTGGAACAAAATCGAAACATTGTTCACAATCAGTGCACAGATAGTGCATTCCACATCTTGCATTCCGGACCTGAGAATCGGAATTCGCACCATAACTCACCGGTAGGATGGAGCAACCCACCTCAGTTACGTGACATTAAATTACAATTTAATCATTATTCATTAGCCGCGCTCGTTGTATTGTCCGCTGAGTTGACGCCAGAGCGGAGATTGCGTTCCATTTTGAAACATTCAGGACGTATTTAGCATGAGCATAGTTCCCACCGTGTGTCGTGAACCAGAGGCGGGCAGCTCATGATTTATTTGCACCCATGAATCAGTTAAATTATGGGACCATAAACGTTTGTTTCTCCCAGGAGAAATATCCTTTGGAGCCTGCTGCTACTGCTGCTGTCGCCCAACATCATCGCTTCACAATGTAGTCCTCAAACGTTGACAGCCGACCTAGGAGGAAACTCACTTACGGATGACGTGATTTCATTTGGAAATGGACTACGAAATTGTAATGTGCGATGTTGGAAAATTTATTATCAAATGGTAGTTAAATAATAGAGAATAAAAAAATTGCGACAGCATTTCAGAAGTAATCGTAACGCAAAGAACTGATTAGAAATTTAATACTTAATTGGACTATTACACATACTCGAGAAAATTAAGCACGATTGTCCAGACTTTGTTACTTGTTCACCTCCTGTGGCAATTAAGTTTTTACTTTCGTTTCATTCGAAAAAATAAAAGTTCATTAAATTCCGACCACAGACAGTATTGAAAAAGACACACGCCCAACTACGATATCAAAATAATTTGTTCAAAAAAGTTAATAAACGCTGAAGGTACTCTATCTATCAACGTGTTGACCTCATTAAAAAATATATAAATCACATCCATTTTCCTTCATGTCTAATTTTCATAACTTTTGTGGACAAAAAAGTCATTGTATAGCTATAGGCAAATGGATGGGCTATATAGAAGAATGGCAATGATTTAATTATCTCTTTCCCAATTTTATTATTTACGATTTCTTCTTATGAGCACAGTATCTTTGGTTCGAAATAACGAAATACCCTAAATAATTATGACATGGGATGGCTTCTAAAGTTCATCCTAGGCTTATATCATTTCTAAATTGTTAGATGATTCGACAAAACCCCATCACAGATTATAATCATTCAGTGAATTCGCTTTGTCCTTTCTAACAAATTTCTTTTACTGGATTATCTGCACAGAAGATTCATTGACGTCAGCTTTGTCTGGAAAAATGAAAATCAAACATACTCCGGACTAGGAACAGCTTCCGCTGATGGATACTGTTCAGCTTAGAAGAGTCAGTTCAATTTTCCAAGCACAAAGTGAACTCGACCCAAGGGGAAAATGGAAACGTCAACAGATAGGAAATTACCACCAGTATTTACTTTGCAGCTTATACTTAAGCCATATCGGGTTTGACGAAGCGATTGACTGACTGGAAGGGGAATGCTAACTGGTTGCCCGTGTTGATCATCGACAATGATGGCACAAGGAAGCCACAGAAAAACGGAATTCCTGTTCCCCTTCTGGAGAAAAGATGTGACAGATTTAACTTTCCACAAGTGGATGGTCGAAATGAAACTCTTCGATAGGGACTTGGCATACAATTTCCGTTCTTATGTTTTGGTGTAGGGTAAAAGGCTTCATAATTGAGAAGTTATAAAAGATATGTTCAGAGTTTAAATTTAGTAATGAGTGAAAAATTAATGAGACGTGAAATGTTGCAAGTAAGAATAAATGAATAGAAAAATTATTTAAGCTCTTTTAGTGGAATAACTTCAACTGTCTAAGACGAGTTTAGTACTTTCAGTTTAATTCAACTACCTTTGGACAAGTCGAGTCAAGTACGAGACACTGAAGACTGCCTCACAGTTGAGGTCGAAATACGTATCTGTAAAACAAAACGTTGTGGAATTAAATGGAAAGTACTAAATTCGTCTTAGACAGTTGACCCAACCCAATTTTACTTTCTATTTTTACAGAATATTTCACTGTGTAACGTTAGCTTCACTTTGCACGTATTGGCTTTACCATTCACGAGTCTTACTAATAATGCTTTTTCAATATTGGCAAAAGTTAGCAGCGCCCTGGTCTTCAAACAAGTGTGGAACGAACTCTTGGCTAAGTAATGAGAAACTTTCATCTAGCCACTGTACTAAAGAGAACCCAAAACTATAGCTATAAGGCATACGTGATAAATTATTTTCGACTTCATTCACTCATTAGATATTCGAAATTCGACTCGATAGCGCTACCAGACTCTTATCCGTAGTGCTGCAAAACTCTGAATCCTCGGGCCTGCCTGCAAGCGTTGTCAATGAAGAGAACTTTGTCTTCTATCTAAACATTTCGGAAGCAGGAAACCAACAAGATGCTTGGGGCAAACAAGATTCAAGTACTGCTTTTTTTCCTTTCCCTCCAAACGTTTCAAGGGATGATGCTTGTAGCAAAAATATACAAATACCCCCCTGTGCGATGAGAAATGAACATGTTTGAAATCAAAAGTTGAGATTGTTCGGTGTTCACATGAAAAAGTACAACGTATCCGACCGGGACGGAACTCTGCAACTCAGAGAGTGGCAATGCTCCGGAAACATGGGAAAAGTTTTCTAGCTTCAAAAGTTGTTTTTCCACCATGGTGTCACTTTTGCATGTTTAATAGCTCGATGTATCCAATATTACATAGAATATTGCTTTATTAGCTTAGAAGTATATGAATAAATTAAATTCACGCAGAAACTGCTACTTTTTTCCGTCAGGTTTTTCATGATATAGTAAATATATTTCATGAATCTTCTAATTTTTCAAAGTAAGCCTTCCGCTGGTTAGAACATGTATTTACTTTTTTATTTAATTTGTTTTCTTCTTATTGGTATTATATCCCCACACTGGGACAGAGCCGCCTCGCAGCTTAGTGTTCATTAAGCACTTCCACAGTTATTAACTGTGAGGTTTCTAAGCCAAGTTACCATTTTTGCATTCGTATATCATGAGGCTAACATGATGATACTTTTATACCCATGGAAGTCGAGACAATTTCCAATCCGAAAATTGCCTAGACCGGCACCGGGAATCGAACCCAGCCACCCTCAGCATGGTCTTGCTTTGTAGCCGCGCGTCTTACCACACGGCTAAGGAGGGCCCACTTAATTTGTGTAATGTACAATTGTCTTTTTCCTTTTCTCCAATGACTCTACCTTTCAATTGAAACTTTTCCTGGTTTTTAACTTAGTTTTCTAAGTTTTTTCTTAGTTTTTTTCTGATTTCTTGATTTCGTTTCGTTTCGTAAAATTACAAAAAGTTCGCTAGAGAAAACTAGCTTCTAACGAAATTTAACGGAATTCCGCGGAATTTCGAAACAAATTTAAACTAATCCATACTTTATATTATAAAAAAAATTTTGGCTGCGCCGCTGAACAAAATCGTTAAGATGTTTTCAAAACTTTAGGTTATACAAATTTTTCTATTAACGCTTACTAACCCCATTCTTAGTCGACAAATACGTAAGTAGTTTTCATCTATAAAACGTCTTCAGTGTTTCCATGATTAAAATTTTGTGATATTTTTTTTACTATTTGCACAATATGAATGCGGAATCGATCGTGTTGCTGCTGGTCATAGGACGGCAGCTAGTCCGGGAGAAGGCGAAGTGATAAAAATCTACCTCGCGTAGCAGAAATTTGTTTAACCAGTGTGCATTCGATCGTGTTGATGCTGATCACGCCAGCTAGTGTGGGAGAACGCGAAGTGATAAAACTAATGTCTGCATCAAAGAGCACAAAATTATTTAGTGCGGAATCTATCACAGTTTTCATCTTCTTGTTTTCAAAATAATTTCGTTTACAATAAATATTTTGTCGCTTACCAAGGGGTTTCACATGAATTAGCTTCTCAACTAACCAACGATTCCTTTTCCGCAGCGCTTACGGAGATGCAGAGCATACCTCGGTCTCTTAAAACAATGAGTGTTACACTAATTTTCCTCTCCTAATACTAAATTGACTATAAGCACCGTTATTGACCAGTATCGTTATTGTTCATGAATTGGAAACTCCGAAGCAAGTATACAATAAGAATAACTTTTTTGTATCCCAAGAATATTATTTAATTGGTGAGCTATGCATATTTGCTATTTCTCGGCCAATCATGATTAGCAACTACGACGTGTACAGTTAAGAAACGTTATTAAGCTCTTCTTCGAATATTTGCAAAATATGTGAGGAACATTGCATATTTGTGAGCATTTCTAGATCTGCGCATATAATTTGCAAAAAAAATCCAGAACGGGTTGAAAGATCATTAAAATTGCTGAAAATTCTTTACTTAAAATTTATATATATATATTGGCAGACACACCCTTTTCAAATGTTGATCTAGTAATATCAATTCTATATCTGCGTATACGCCTGGCAGATGTGGATTAGACTGGCCCAGGATACAAAACGTCGTCGGATTCTACGGGGCACCCCCCAGGATTTTGCCTTCGGGTAAGAAAATCATTCTCTGAAAATTTCAGCCTGATCGGTCATTGCATAAGCTGGCGCAATTGATTTGAAGTTGATATGGGGATTTCAGCCGAAATATATGGGAAAATACACCTCTGTTACTATTTCGTACAGGAAATTGGATGGAAGAGCGCGATTGAGCCCAGATTTGCAGGAAATGAAGTTAACATCCCAATGAACAATTCCACGTAAAATTCTACTATGATTAAATAAACTTTAAATAAGTTTTTAGCTGATTTATTTGGAGTTGGGTTGAGCACTTTGAAATTCATTATTTGCCATGAAAACAAGCGCATGTAATCGAAGGTAGCTGCGATATGTGTTGTGGCGCGCGTGCAGTTACTTATGTTTCAGTGCGCGCGAAACCACGCATCGCAGGCACCTTTGATTGCATGCGTATGTTTTCATGTGCAAATAATGAATTTCAAAGTGATCAATCCAACTCCAAGTAAATCAGCTAAAAACTTATTTAAAGTTTTTTTAACCATAGTAGAATTTTTAGTGGAATTGTTCATTGGCATGTTAACTTCATTTCCTGCAATTCTGGGCTCAATCGCGCTCTTCCATCCAATTTCCTGTACGAAATAGTAACAGAGGTGTATTTTCCCATATATTTCGGCTGAAATCCCCATATCAACTTCAAATCAATTGCGCCAGCTTATGCAATGACCGATCAGGCTGAAATTTTCAGAGAATGATTTTCTTACCCGAAGGCAAAATCCTGGGGGGTGCCCCGTAGAATCCGACGACGTTTTTTTCTCCCCATACTGGGCTGGGCCAGTCTAATGTGGATACATAGTTAACTATCCCACTAAATAAAAAATAAATCTAACCATTCGTTTTCAAATTTTGACTAAGTCAATACTGTAAAACCACGCTGACAAGACAAAAGACACGATGAATTTCTACGAAAGCGGCACAAATGCTGGGGTATTGTCTTATCGCCAATGGTACATGCGGCGAGAATGTGGCGATTTATCACAGATTGCCTCTTTAGTTATTATAACTCTTTTGGTCGCAAAACAGTTAATCGACTTCGAAAAAGTGAAATCAGAATTGCGTACATAATGTAAAACCTATTCAATAAAAATTCCGCGGAAAAAAAAATCAAAATTTCGTTTCGTTTCGAAAAATTTCGTATTAAATGAACCTTGATTTCGTATCGTTTCGAAGTCTCGGAAGAAATCTATATTTCGTTTCGTTTTGATCCGAATCAACATAGACATTTTAAATTTCGTTTCGTTTCGTTTCGTTAGGAAAAAGTGTGTTATCGCATACCCTTAATAAAAACCTTAGTTTGTTAAAAAAATATATATTAGGGTGGTTCAAAAAATTGGTTTTGCTCCACAGCGCTCATCTGATTCTTTATCATGTTCTGAGTGTCCTCTGAAAATTTGAGCTCATTTGGATTAAAACTGATTTAGCACAAGCCGTTTCAAGTTTGCATGCAACTTAGTATGGGGAAATTTATTTTTTCATTATACTGTTAATAACGCTTCCCCATTAAGCGCAGGTAAAAAGAAAACCTACATAGCTAAAAGGAATACTCAAGAGCTTTCACTCAGTGAAAACCGCATCTTAATTAATCGTTCCAATAATTAGTAATCGAATTTAATCTATACCGTGATTTTCTGGAGCTAATTGCATAACTCCTCAACAGGCAACATTGCTGCTCGTGGCGCGAAAGATAGCACACACAAATTCAGGCTACTATGTTGCACTGCACTGCACATTTCAGTGATGCCCAGAAAGAAATTTAACGATCATGACTAAAGATTCGCAACCTGTATTAAAATCGATTACTAATTATTGGGGCGATTAATCAACATGCGATTTTCGTTGGGTGAAAGCTGTTGAGTATTCCTTTTAGCTATGTAGGTTTTCTTTTAACCTGTGTCTCATGGGGAAGCGTATAATGACAAAATAAATTTCCCCATACGAATTTGCATGCAAACTTGAAATCGCTTGTGCTAAATCAGTTTTATTCCAAATGAGCTCAAATTTTTAGAGGACACTCAGAACATGATAAAGAATCAGATGAGCACTGTGGAGCAAAATCGATTTTTTGAACCACCCTAATATATATATTTGTAGTTTAGCGTTATTCTCGAGGTCTCTAATATAAATGATACTATTAAGCCTAGGAGTGGAGCACTGGGATAGGACACACCACTGGTGAGTATCTTGTCGTACAAGCTGGATTAATCCACCTTGTGAGCCTGGGAGGAGAAGACTAGTACGCAGGATGGCGTGAAGTATGAGGTACTGGTGGATTCTACGAGTGCTGAATTCAGTCGGCTGCCGACAATACCACTCAACATCTTGTTGTGGAAAATACCCAGAATTGCTCTTTCCGACCCTCAGTTACACATCCTAGGAAGAATAGACCTTGTAATCGGCAGTGGAGCGTTCTGGGAGCACCATAGTGGTTGGAAGATTCCGTTGAACGATGAACTTCCAAAGTTGACTAAGACGCCAGGATAGTTAAAAAAAATATATTTATCGGATCTGCAACCTTTCTACGAAAGATGATCCGCTATGCTTCAGGTTCTGGGAAATCAAGGATATCTCCAACGGACCAGCACAATCCGTTGAAGAAAATCGATGTGAGAAGCACTACGTAACTACTACCACCCGTGAGACTTCGGAAAGGTATATCATCAGTCTTCCTCGAACCAACAATCCCGATATTGTTCTAGGAAGCTCAAGGAATATCGCAGATCGCCGCCCTCTTAGCGTCAAGCGGCGTCTCGAACGTGATCCTGCCGCCAAGGACGCGTACCATCGTTTTAAGCACGTTGTAACGGTAGCCCGTTACAATAGCGAATTTGTAAATATTAATCAGTTAAATAAATATCTTTATGTACATATATTTGTTTGCATCGATCCACATGGAATGACCTAAGAGTAACATAAACCATCTTAAGAACTACGCATGTGAAATAAGTTTCACGATTCGCCTACGCATAGGCTATCACTGGACACAACACCTGAAATTGTACATAATAGCTGTTAACCCTCTCGCGAGAGTTAATTGATTGCCCGTGATCGGGGATGAGCCGAAGGTCAAGTTTGTAGGAAGACCTTGGGGGGATTGGGGATTAGGACAAAGAAGTCAGCTCTGCGACTACTGGTGGGAGCGAGATGCCAGAAACCAGAACAAGAAAATGAAAACCGACTCGAGACTCTTTGCTAGAAGTTGACGATTTCCCGGACTATTTTATCTGAGGGCTCAAAAGATTCTTTACCACTTTGCCTAGATAGTCGAAACGATTCGGAATTTCTCCCGCGATCCGTGGAACCTTTTTGAGTGAGACCATATAGTAAAAGGAAGTATTTCAGTGCTGATTAGTCTTGATTATTACAGAAGTCCCAGTCAGTTTCCCCCGTGAAGAAAGTTGTGCTAATCCTAGTGATAAGTGAAGCCAGAAAGGTAATAAAGTCGTGCATAAGTAGTCGGCGTGCTCTCGTAACTTTTGTTTTGTCGAACAGCCGTTCGACGGCTCTATCTCTCGGACAGGAAACTAGGACCACCACCGCTAATCATTTTCGACAGGCAACAAACCGGCCAGCATCCATTCGGAGCCGGAAGGGCTGCGCCGTCAACATCGCGCCCCATCCCGTTCAACGCCGAAGATCACGTGTGTACCCAATCGTTTGTTGAGCTTCCGGCTGGCGTACCGTCGCTACGTAGCATTCGGAACCAAGGTAGAGTTCAACACCGTTTCACCAAATTCGCCGTGTCCAAGTACCATTTCATCACGCTTGTGATCGAAGCCGATCATCGAGAAAGGTTGGCTTGCTCTGGTAGGTGGATGCATCGTCGCGTGGTGCTGCTTTCTTCCCACGCCGGCGAACAATAGCGATTCCCGTAAACCAGAAGCCAAGCCACAGACAATACAGGAGGTGAACAATAGGAGCCAAGCCACGCCGTAACACAAAGGGACAGCATCAAGCCGAGCTGACCATGCTGCCGTGCCACTATGGGGGATCCCCATACAAGCGAGCGGTCAAAAATAAAATTGGACTTTTAAAGTGATTTTCCACTTAGTTTTAGCTGTGTATGGTCGAAATAGCATGAATATACAATTTCCAACCCCCCCCCCCTTTGGGGATCGTCTATGAATTGCGTAATTATTTTTTCATAGGTTCGATTAACGTGACAAAGCAAACCTATTTGGGAAGTTGAAATTTCGTGCGTTTTCTTAAGGAGAAGGAAGGGGCTGTACAAAAACTAAGTTCAGCAATTTATGGACATTATGGCGGCGATCATGTTAAATGACATTAATTTCATGACATTCCGTGATATTTTTGTTCTCACTCTCATGCCTCACAATTTGTATTTAGAACAATTTGTTTGACAAAGTACTAGGATCTGAAGGATCATAAAGCATTAAATGTTAATCAAATAATCAGAATTGAAAATAACTTTTGAAAAGGGTATTAGCAAATTAGAAATCGCAATCCCATGACATTTTTACGTGTACAAGTTATTCAAAAATGAGATTAATATATTCTCAAAAAATGTGGACATTCATTGTGGAATGTAAGAATGCTCCATTCTTCCGAAAAGCAAAATTCTTTTAATTTAAATAACAACACTATTTGAATTACTTTTGATTTGTTTTCATGATTTCTACAAGTTATATACAGCATCATTCTTTTTCTGTGTCAAGGTTTAAGTCTTCAATGATATTTTCTTCAATTCCATCAACGATGGAAGATGAGATAAATTCATCTAAAGTATTAGAAGATAAAGAACTTTTGAAAATCTTCAAATATTACAAAATTACGCATGGCATAAGAATAACTAAGTGAAAAATTTTTTCCAACGTCTCCTCGTTATCCAAATCGAGCTTAAAATGGATCTGATTCATGTAAGGCACGAAGGAAAATGTCAACATTTGCCTCTCTTGATCATTTTCTTGCATTATGAGTTCTAAATTTCTTCAACTGTTTATATTGACTTTCCGCTGGTTGTTCAGCCAGTGAACCTCAAAGTGTAGATGAGTGAATAAATATTTCCCTACCATTAGCCAGACATTCATGAACACTAGCAGGAATTTCATACGCTCCGTTCTAACTAAGATATTGTTCGTCTTTACTTTTGCAATAAACATGTCGGGAATTATTGATTCCAGGAGATTTATAAATATTTACATATTATGAAATCTCATATTTAGTTCTCCATCAGTAGCTAATGAATAGCTCAGAAAATTAGGTTTAGAGAATGACTCAAACCACTCAAGCCCCAAACGCATTTCAGCGGAATGGCGACGGAAACGGTAAAATTTGACAGGAAATATATGAGCGAACTGTTAAATCCTTCCGTTACCGTTGTGCTGCATTGCATTGGGGGTTTTATTCATTTACTCCTTTGAAAAGTTAATTAAATGAGCTCAAATGGTTATAAATAAAGTCGAAGTTATTACCAATAAATGTATTTTGACCATACCCTTTGAGCGCATAGTTCAGTCTGACCCATTTTCAATAGGAAACGATGGGACTAGATTTCCCGTCGAATGAAACTTGTTGCGAGAAAATCGGACACAAATAAGTGTCTAAATGGCGATTGCGTTCTTTTGCGCACATACATACAGACGCGCATGCACACACATACAGACATCACCTCAATTCTTCGCGCTGAGTTAGTTGATATATACCACTAGGGGTCTCCGGGCCTTCTATCAAACATTCGTTTTGGAATGAGCATTAACCTTGGAGTACGAGAGAGGCAAAACACGGTAAAAAACAAATGAAAAAAATCAGAGTGACTTAACTCTGTTAATTTCAAATACTGTCAAGAAATTCTTTCGAGACATTTTACTCGAAGCTTTAACCTTGATGTGTATCATAAAAGAACCCGGGGATTCCTGAGGAAAAAAAGTTCTTCACTATCAAAGTTGAAAATAGCGTCGTTTTGGAAAAAAATATTGTATCCGTATTTTTTCAGTTTTTTAACAGTGTAACCATTAGTTTTTGCACACCATTTTAAAGCTTATACAATAACCTTTGTAATGATGTATTAACATTGAAGAAAAAACATTTAAAAATATTTCAATAAATAGTTGAAAATAAAATATTTTCCAGAAAATTTGCTAACTTTTTTACCCATTTCTGACTTTGCCACCTTATATCTTTGGAACTAGTGCACCTAGAGACTTCAAATTCAGAATTTCTCTTAATTAGAGTATTGACAATGGAGAGAAAATATTTTAAAATAATTCGGAAGACATGACATTTTCGATTAATGACCGCCCGAAATCCTATAGTGCGTGCCGGCGCTAGAATGCGGTAACGAGAGTAAGTCAGAAAGTTAAAATTAATCCATGTGCACATGTGACGTCAGTGTTGGGGGTAGACAGCTTAGAGAGTAGAGAGCACGCACGCATAGATAGACGATAGGCCGAAGGACTGGAATGACCAATGTGTAGATTAGTAATAAATGAGTATTGTTTTTGAAATGAAGCGAGATGTCGTCATCACTACACAAACCTTCCCTCCCCTGTAATGTTCTTCATGCCGCTAGTCATTCATTCGAATTATTTCCTTTTGCACGCGTTCGTATCTAGTTGAGGGATTTATGAATGACCTCATATGCTTTTGACTCGGTGTCGCCATCTAGGAAACAGGGGCGGATTTTTCCATTGATGATAAGTTGAACTTTATGTGGGAAAGTTCTACTTCAATGTGTTGCGTTAGGGTCGAGTAAGTAATGTTCGGTTCTGGTTTCGTGATTTTCTAGTAAGTCGGACGCTAGGAAAGTGGGGAGGCGGAATTGTCCTTGAACCTTTCTTTAAAGGTTTACTCAATGGACTTACTTCGGTGGGTCTCAGACCGGGCAATATTAGTACATGAGCGGGAAGTCCTCTAACGAGGTGGCGCTTAAGCTTCCTGTTTATATAAGGACAATTTTGCTAGTCCACAGTAGCGGCTATTCCGGGAAATTATTGACCGGTCACGAACAGCTTTGTTCGTGCGGCTATAACTTGCACATGTTGCTCACGCTTTACGCTTCCGCATTCTATTGTCGGCGGGCCGGCATTGTTCGCTCACCTTCCTTCCTAGGTCCTAACTCCAGGATGATTTCTTGTCGGGCTCAACCTGTAAGCGGCACTCGAGGACGATTGTCGTAGGATTCCTGACAACTGTCTGGGAGTTTACGGCGTGGTTAGGTAGCATCTCCAGAATATCTGGGCTCGCTGGTACCGGAGTACTTACAATAGCTGCAATCACGGGCAACCAAAGGCTGCAATCCCCCGGGCATCGTGACGGTGGACCGCATCATCATCGTGAAGGAGGACAACATCCTGCTATAGCTGGCCAATTGGGCAAATCGTGAAGCTGCATCCGGCATGGACGAGGTCGTCCGTATCGTAACTCTACGTACTGCTCCAGGGAAGAACATCGTTCGGGTCCTAGCAAAGATCGCTATACTACCGTCACCAAATGCAAGCATCTGAAACTGTCGTTCTAGGTAGAGCAATCCGCAATGGATAACTTACACGAAGCGTACCTGCCCTCTTAGAACAGGTAATTGCGGTCAAGCCAATTCGTTCGATCTACCTGATCTTTTATTTGTTAACAGATCTGCGAGGATCTACGGCGGAGCAACAACTACTATATGTTGCAATCGCTTCGTGTTCCAAGGTGGCCAGAAAGTAGAAGCCGAACTACCATTTCCCATAACTACAGTCGCCTCTCCACATCTCGATATTGAAGCGACCATCGAGATATGGAGAGATCTAGGAATGGAAGGAAACTTTAAATGGGTACCAGAACCAAAAAAGCTCGTTGCTGTTAAAAACGACAACAAAACAAATGTTATTTTTTGTTGTTGATATGTTTGTTTTTGTCCAAAGATGGTCTACCCGATCAGGAATGCATAACAAAATTGTAACTCAATTCTATCAATTGTTGTTATTTAAAACAACTGGTGTTATAATTAGATAATTCGATAAAAATGCGTCTTCGACCATATCAAAATTATAACAACATTAGTTATGAATATTTTCACAAAATAATTGCCTACATTTTTTGTAGACATTGGGAAAAATTCGGAGGTAATCACCATCAGTATAACTTGAACCCGCTCTATATTAATACATAGCTGGAGCAAAGTTAATTGCCTACAGTATGGATGGAAATCCGGCGTGGTAGCGTACCAGATTTCTATCCGTGATGTAGGCAATTACCTTGAAAGTAGATTTTTGAACAGAAAAATTATATCAACGTTTGTTATAATGTTGATATGAAGGTATCAACCTCTGTTTTAATTATGTTACGGCTAGAGGTATTTTTGATATAATTTTTGTTATTTTAACAACTAACCAGCAAAATTTATAACACATTTTGTTACAATATTTTTCTGATATAAATAACTCCCCTTGTTATAACTTTGTTATGCATTCTTGATCGGGTAGTAGCCTGAAAATTTGAACATATCAACATAAGGAGAGTGAATCCAAAACAGAATATGATCAGAATCAAGGAATGTAAAATAACAACATTGCCAATGACAACGACATTATCCTCTCTTGTAAATGTTGGGACAAACTCAACTCGCAATAAGCGTTTGTCCCAAACTGCAACAGAATAGGACAATTATCGCCTGTCACGCATTTTGAGAAGTAGTCGGTTTCCGATGATGTTTTTGGTTAAATTAGTATCAGTTATCATAGATTAGACATAAACTTAACAATCTGTTGACATGATTTGCGTTATACTTCTAAAATAAACAAGTTATCGCAGTTTGAAAAGTTCACAACAATTACCTCTCCATGTTTGTTGCAAATAAAATGGAACGCAACAATGTCTTTATCCTCTGCAAATGGGGACAAAGAGTTATCGCTATTCTCTTTTGTCGCTTGTTTTTTGCATTTTTCAGCGACAATTACATTCCTTGATCAGAATACATCGAGAAAGAGATATCGAGATAAGGAGCTTATCGAGATGTAGAATGCCCAAATGTATGTAGATTGAAGGGACTAAGGAAATCATCGACATAGGGAGGTATATCGAGATACAGAACATCGAGATGCAGAGAGTCGACTGTATTACGTTCTTATCATTGTGTTTCACAAGCGTGAGCGCAAATCGATTCTTTTCAGAATCAAGATTTTACGGAAGAGAAGCAGAGCCGAATTTTGTATGTACGAAATGTATCGCTTGACGATGACAGAAAGTTGTCGTTGGTAGCAGAATCTGAAGCGTTCGAGGGAGGGAGACGCTACGGAAGCTTATTCATATGAATGGCGTCTATAGTATTTTGGCTGACGTTGGTGTAAATAGCAATGAAGTGAAATTTTCTCTCAAAATTTTGATTGGATCGATTTATTTTCAATAATGCTCCTTGTTTGGACCACCATTATATACAAGAGAAAGTTAAAAGTATTTTCTCCATATTACAAAACCGCAGAAAATTCATGATTTTCTAGTAAAAAAAAGCATTCAATCGCAAAGATGGCTTCGATAACGGCCACAGCAGCCTTAGATCAGCATGTTCAGGATTTCAAAATTAATATTTACACTATATATGATCCGACGACGAGAAAGAAGCGTTCTATGCGCAGCTGGAGCAGACATACGATGGATGCCCACTGCGGGACGTCAAAATCGTCATCGGTGACATGAACGCTCAGGTAGGAAGGGAGGAAATGTATAGACCGGTCATCGGACCGGATAGTCTGCATACCATATCGAACGACAACGGCCAACGATGCATAAACTTTGCAGCCTCCCGCGGAATGGTAGTCCGAAGTACTTTCTTCCCCCGCAAGAATATCCACAAGGCCACATGGAAATCACCTAATCAAGTAACGGAAAACCAAATCGACCACGTTCTAATCGACGGTAAATTCTTCTCCGACATCACGAACGTACGCACTTACCGCAGTGCGAATATTGAATCCGACCACTACCTCGTTGCAGTATGTCTCCGCTCAAAACTCTCGACGGTGATCAACACGCGTCAGAGTCGTCCGCCGCGGCTAAACATTGGGCGGCTACAAGACGGTAGACTAGCTCAAGACTTCGCGCAGCAGCTGGAAGTGGCACTCCCAACGGAAGAGCAGCTAGGCGCAGCATCTCTTGAAGATGGCTGGAGAGATATTCGATCCGCCATTGGAAGCACCGCAACCGCTGCACTAGGCACGGTGGCTCCGGATCAGAGAAACGACTGGTATGACGGCGAATGTGAGCAGTTAGTTGAGGAGAAGAATGCAGCATGGGCGAGATTGCTGCAACACCGCACAAGGGCGAACGAGGCACGATGCAAACGGGCACGGAACAGACAAAACTCGATTTTCCAGAGGAAAAAGCGCCAGCAGGAAGATCGAGACCGTGAAGAGACGGAGGAACTGTACCGCGCTAATAACGCACGAAAGTTCTATGAGAAGTTGAACCGTTCACGTAAGGGCCACGTGCCACAGCCCGATATGTGTAAGGACATAAACGGGAACCTTCTTACAAACGAGCGTGAGGTGATCCAAAGGTGCCGGCAGCACTACGAAGAGCACCTGAATGGCGATATGGAAGACAACGGTGGCGGTATGGTAATGAGCCTAGGAGCACGCGCGCAGGACATGCGACTTCCAGCTCCGAATCTTCAGGAAATCCAGGAGGAGATCGGCCGGCTGAAAAACAACAAAGCCCCTGGAGTTGACCAACTACCAGGAGAGCTGTTTAAACACGGTGGTGAGGCACTGGCTAGAGCGCTGCACTGGGTGATTACCAAGGTTTAAGAGGATGAGGTTCTGCCGCAGGAGTGGATGGAAGCTGTCGTGTGTCCCATCTACAAAAAGGGCGATAAGCTGGATTGTAGCAACTACCGCGCAATCACATTGCTGAACGCCGCCTACAAGGTACTCTCCCAAATTTTATGCCGCCGACTAACACCAATTGCAAGAGAGTTCGTGGGGCAGTACCAGGCGGGATTTATGGGTGAACGCTCTACCACAGACCAGGTGTTCGCCATACATCAGGTATTGCAGAAAAGCCGCGAATACAACGTGCCCACACATCATCTATTTATCGACTTCAAAGCCGCATATGATACAATCGATCGGGACCAGCTATGGCAACTAATGCACGAAAACGGATTTCCGGATAAACTGATACGGTTGATCAAGGCGACGATGGATCGGGTGATGTGCGTTGTTCGAGTTTCTGGGGCATTCTCGAGTCCCTTCGAAACGCGTAGAGGGTTACGGCAAGGTGATGGTCTTTCGTGTCTGCTTTTCAACATCGCTTTGGAGGGAGTAATACGAAGAGCAGGGATTGACACGACTGGTACGATTTTCACGAAGTCCGTCCAGTTATTTGGTTTCGCCGACGACATTGATATCATGACACGTGTAACGTAGCTACTGGCGACGTTTTGTCGAGGGACTATCGCGAGAAACCTCAATGACAACACTTTGGAAAACGGCCCGCAACATGCGGAACCGCACTTCCACCAACGAGAGTGAAGAATACTCCAATCGATGGATATTCAACTTCGCAAAAAAGGTCTGCCCAGATTCCGTACCAGCAGAACCGCTATTTCGAGAATCAGTCAATGATCCCGGTTCTTTGGGTGGACCATTCTCAATGCTGGAACTTTCTATGTCTCTTCTTTCATCGAATAACTCTGCTCCGGGATGCGATAACATCAAATTCAATCTTCTGAAAAACCTCCCAGATATCGCAAAAGACGATTACTTGACCTGTACAACTGTTTCATGGAGTACAACATTGTGCCACCTGAATGGCGACAGGTCAAAGTAATAGCTATTCAAAAGCCTGGGAAACCAGCGTCTAATCACAATTCATACCGACCGATCGCCATGCTATCATGCATGAGAAAATTATTGGAGAAAATGATCCTTTCAAGAATTGATCATTGGGTCGAAGAAAATGCATTGCTTTCAAATACTCAGTTTGGATTTAGAAAAGGGAAAGGAACAAACGATTGTCTAGCGTTGCTTTCTTCAGATATTCAACTGGCCTTTGCGCACAAGGAGCAATTGGCTTCAGTATTCTTGGATATTAAGGGCGCTTTTGATTCAGTTTCCATTGAAGTACTGTCAGACAATCTGCACAGTAATGGACTACCTGTATTTTTAAATAATTTCTTGTACAATTTGTTGTCAGAAAAACAAATGAACTTCACACTCGGCACTCTGACAACTTCCAGAAATAGCTACATGGGCCTTCCCCAAGGATCATGTTTAAGTCCCTTGCTTTATAATTTCTATGTTAAAGATATTGACAATTGTTTGGAAGGACAATGCACGCTCAGACAACTTGCAGATGATGCCGTGGTCTCTCTAAGAGGTCCATGTGCAGCTGTCTTACAAGGACCATTGCAAAGTACCCTAGATAATCTGACTGTTTGGGCCAGACATCTAGGGATCGAGTTTTCACCGCAAAAACTCAGTTGGTTGTGTTTACTAAGAAGCGGTATCCTGCTCAACTGAAACTTAAGCTGTTGAATGATGACATCAACCAATCTTTATCTTCTAAATACCTTGGGGTCGTGTTTGATTCCAAATGTACCTGGAAACTCCACATTGAGTATTTGATACAAAAATGCCGGAAAAGGATCAATTTTCTACGTTCTATCTCCGGAACATGGTGGGGTGCTCACCCGGAAGACCTCATCAAACTCTATAGAACGACTATTCTCTCTGTTTTAGAGTATGGCTCCTTCTGCTTCCTCTCAGCAGCTGATTGCCACCTGATCAAATTGGAACGAATTCAGTATCGTTGTTTGCGTATTGCCCTTGGCTGCATGCATTCAACGCATAACATGAGCCTGGAGGTGCTTGCTGGAATCACTCCTTTAAAGCACCGTTACTGGGAGCTCTCACTTAGAATACTCATCAAATGTGGAACAAGTAACACACTTGTTCTAGATAACTTCGATAATATGCTTGAACTAACTTGTCGTTCAAGATTCCTGAGAGTTTATCTTAACTACATATCGTCAGATCTTTGTCTTCCGTGTTATAATCCCCCTCGAGTTCACTTCACCAACGACAGTTCCTCAATTGTATACGATCTGTCCATGAAACATGCTATTCAAGGAATACCAGATCATCTTCGACAAATATCTATTCCCTCACTTTTTTCTGAAAAATATGAACATGTCAATTGCAACAACAGATATTTCACTGATGGTTCTCGCATCAACGGATCCACTGGCTTCGGTGTTTTCATAGTAACTTCAACCACCTTCCAAAAACTTCAGGAACCGTGTTCGGTTTATGTTGCTGAGCTGGCAGCAATTAACTTCGCTTTGGGGATAATTTCCAATCAGCCCGTAGACCATTATTTCATCTTCTCGGATAGTCTTAGTTCTATCGAGGCACTCCGGTCGATGAAACCTGTTAAGCACGCATCTTACTTTCTTACAAACATAAGAGAGCAGATGCGTGTTTTGGTCGAAAGATCATTCAAGATTACCTTTGCTTGGGTCCCTTCTCACTGCTCAATCTACGGCAATGAGAAGGCAGACTCGCTGGCAAAGGTGGGCGCACAGGAAGGTGAGGCTTATGATAGACAATTCTCGAGCAACGAGTTTTTCCCATTAGTCCGTCAGAGTACTCTTCAAAGTTGGCAAAGAAATTGGACACACAACGAACTTGGACGGTGGCTATTTTCTATAGTTCCAAAAGTTTCTGGGCGAGCGTGGTTCAGAGGTGAGGACTTAAGTCGAGGCTTCATCCGCACGATGTCGAGGCTTATGTCCAATCACTATTCACTAAACGCACATCTGTACAGAATAAACCTTGTCGATAGCAACTTATGTAGGTGCGGAGCCGGTTATGATGACATCGATCACGTAGTTTGGTCCTGCTCGGAAAATGACGCCTCCAGAGAGCAATTATTGGATACCCTAGTGGCCCGAGGTAAACAACCCTTCAGGGAAGTTCGAGGTGTTTTGGGAGATCGTGATGTGGTCTATATGCAGGCCATTTATAGTTTTCTTTGTGCTTCTGATATCAAAATCTAATAGTTTGTTTTTTTTTCTTTCTTCAAAGTTTTTTTTTTGTGTTTAGTCTCTGCTTTCTGTTCCATAGAGCACCATAGCTCTTGCCATCCGGAAGATGCTCCCAGTTGAACCATTCCTTGAGCACGACGACACGCCACATCGTCCCTGACGCCAAATACCCGGATGAGAAGCTGAAATTCCCTGATCCAAAATCCTTAGCCCCGTCCATCCTTAAACATTGTAAACTAACCTCGAGTCACCACGAGTACGCTGGCTCCTACCCCTCTCTTACTAACTGAAAAAATAAATGATATTGATTGTATATATCACAAAGAACCATGGCTCCGTAAAGTGTTATACACGCCTGAGCCTACCAAATAAACGAACTTGGAAAAAAAATCATGACACGTAACTTTGAGAGGATGGAGGAAGCCTACATCAGACTGAAAACCAAAGCTAAACGGATTGGACTAGTCATCAACACGTCGAAGACGAAGTACATGATAGGAAGAGGCTCAAGAGAGGTCAATGTGAGCCACCCACCATGAGTTTCTATCGGTGGTGACGAAATCGAGGTGGTTGAAGAATTCGTGTACTTGGGCTCACTGGTGACCGCCGATAACGATACCAGCAGAGAAATTCGGAGGCGCATAGTGGCTGGAAATCGTACGTACTCTGGACTCCGTAAGACGTTCCGATCGAATAGAGTTCGCCGCCGTACCAAACTGACTATCTACAAAACGCTTATAAGGCCGGTAGCTCTCTACGGACACGAGACCTGGACGATCCTCGTGGAGGACCAACGCGCACGGTTAGTTTTTGAAAGGAAAGTGTTGCGTACCATCTATGGTGGGGTGCAGATGGCGGACGGGACGTGGAGGAGGCGAATGAACCACGAGTTGCATCAGCTGTTGGGAGAACCATCCATCGTTCACACCGCGAAAATCGGAAGACTGCGGTGAGCCGGGCACGTAGCCAGAATGTCGGACAGTAATCCGGTGAAAATGGTTCTCGTCAACGATCCGACGGGAACAAGAAGGCGAGGTGCACAGCAAGCAAGGTGGATCGATCAGATGGAGGACGTTTTGCGGACCCTCCGCAGACTGCGTGGTTGGCGAAGTGCAGCCATAGACCGAGCTGAATGGAGAAGACTTTTATGTGCAGCACAGGCCACTCCGGCCTTAGTCTGATAATAAATAAATAAATAATCTTACGTTGGTTGGTGCATTGGTGGGGCACAAGGGGAACACCAGCTCTTACAGGAAATCTATCAGATTAAGAGTTCTGATAGTTTACCTGCAGTGAGCGATCTGATAAATAACTTTGGATCAATTTAATAATGTACAGAGGAATATTAGAATTCTTCAAATTTACAATCAAACCTTCATACCAAACACTGTCAAATGCTTTCTCCAAATCAAGAAGAGCAACTCCAGTCGAATATCCTTCAGATTTGTTGATTCGAATTAATTTCGTAACTCGTAATAATTGATGAGTGGTTGAATCCCATGGAGAAAACCAAATTGCTCATCAGCAAAAAAAGAACTGTCATTAATATGTATCATCATTCTATTTAAAATAATCTTTTCAAACAGTTTTCTTTTTTAAGAAAATAAACTGATTGAGCGATAACTAGAAGCCTGAGCTCAATTTTTGTCAATTGGAACAACTTTGGCGTTTTTTCCATTTATCTGGGAAGTATGCCAATTGAAAACATTTGTTAAATAAAATGATAAAGAGCTCTCAGGAAGTTTTTTTTAATAAGTTTGTAAAAATACCATCATCACCCAAAGCTTTCATATTTTTAACTTTTTTAGTAATAGATCTCACTTCATCCAAATTAGTTTTCTCGATTGAGAATGTCTTCGAAGCTCCGTGTAACCTGATCCACAATTGGACTAGTGAGACCAAGCCTTAAATTATGGGCACTCTCAAACTGCTGAGCAAGTTTTTGAGCCTTTTCGCCATTTTTCAATAATATTTTATTTCCCTCTTTAGGCGCTGGAATTGGCTTTTGAGGTTTTTTGAGAACTTTCGTTAATTAATTACCAAAAGGGTGTCGAACTGGGATCCAACTTTGAGACATTATTCTCAAAGTTGGTATTTCTCAAATATCCCACAGATAAATTTACAATTAAAATTTTACCATTGGAATTGCTTTGAGCATTATTCCATGAACGGTGTTTGGCATTGAAGTCACCAATTATAAACATTTGGATTTATGAGTTAGAATTTGAAGATCAGCTCTCAACAAATTGCTCTGCTGCCCATTGCATTGGAAAGGCAAGTAGGCACCAATAAAAAAAATTGTCCAAAATTTGTTTCAACAGAAACTCTGGAGGTTTCGAAAACTTTGGATTCGAAGGAAGAATATAATTTATGTTTGATACATCTATTAATGACAATTGCGACCCCACCACGCACAGGCGCTGTCATGACGATCACTTCTGTAGATAAAATAATTTGGATCTCTTTTAATGAAGAGTCTAAAAAAATATTATAATGAATAAGTTTCACTTATAATAGCAATGTGCATACTGTTAGGAAGTTGGATAATTCATCTTTCTTACCCTTTAAACAGCGGGATATTCCAATTTAAAATTTTCAAAAAAAGAATAGTTGGATCCATTGAAACGAAGTCTACTAACAATTTTCTGAGTAAATTTGATACACGTTGGTAGCAGCTTGTTCAGTATTTGTTCAGTTAGAAAATCAAAATCGGAAGCAGGTATGCTACCTGAGTCGTCATTACGTCCGTCATTCATACCTTTGAAGAATGAAAATCATTCATCGCTGGTAAATTTTCAGAAACGAAATGTAGCCTGCCTACCCGTTGAGAGGTAGGGAGCAAAATTTGTTCGTTGATTGTGGTCTGTATGAATTGCTTGTCCCGCAAATGATTGCGGAGTTTGAGTGTTTGTAATATTTTTACCCGGCGAATCTGAGATCCTATTAGAATTTCCTGTCATCTATTTTGAACGGGAATTTAAAACGTTTTTGCGTAAAGGACATTCCCAGAAATTGGATTTGTGATTGCCCTCACAATTGGCACATTTAAATTTATTGGAATCTTCTCTTACAGGGCAGGCGTCATTGGCGTGAGAAATTCCACCATAAATCATGCATTTAGCATCCATGTGGCAATGTTTAGTTCCGTGACCCCACTTTTGGCACTTACGGCACTGAGTAAGGTTTCGGAAATTTCCCCCAGGCCTTTTCCAAACTTTTCATATTATTTAGTTCACTTTCGTTGAAGTTAAATAAATAAAATTCTTGAGAAATACCCCTCTGGGAAGTACCAGAGTGAGATTTCTTTTTCATTACTTGGACTGGTATGAAACCAAGTAATTAAGAAGTTTCTATATTAATCTCATCCAGTGATTTATCATCACTGGGGAGACCTTTCAAGACGGCTTTGAACAATCGCTCAGTTTTGTCATCGCACGTGAAAAATGTATGCCGTTCTCAGTTAAATACTGAAGAAGACGTTTGCGATCATCGGAGGATCTCAGCAAAACGCGGCATTCACCCTTCCTGGCAATATGGAATGAAACCTTGATCCATTCCTTAAATCTCAAAATCTCATTCCTAAAGCCAGAAAACTCGACAACAGTTACCACAATTGGCGTAATTATTTGTTTTTTTTTTTCGCATGGATAGAATCACCTTGGCTAGAGGTAGATTCGATTTGCTCAATTTCGTTATGAGTCAAATCGAACTGATTGCTCAGTTCGATAGGAGAAGAATTATTTCCAATGTTATAGTTAGAAGGAACATCTGAAGCCTCCAGCTTCCTTCTATTTTTTCGCGTTTTGGCAGGACGGTGTTGCAAGTTTGTTTCTTAGAAGGAAGTGGAGAATTCAGAGACTCCCCCTTACTGTTTTTTATTAATGCTAGTTGCTGAGCGTGGAGACGTGACCTTCTAAGAGGTTTTTTCCAGAACGGTGTCCTTGCAGGATTACCACCGCTTGTCGGAATTTTACTTCCGCAAACGGGTCCAACGTAAAACGAAGGTACGGGTCCAAGTCATGATCGTAACGGGATCAGTAGTACATATAGCACTGAGAAGCACTGTGGAAATTTAAATAGCTTGGGGTAGTATTAAAAGCTTTTTTCAGCAAAGAGAGAAAAGAACCGCACAGCACGAAAGCACGATGCGGTCTGACCTAGATAACATTGTTTTTTTACTAATTGATCTCTAAAAACAATTATTCTTTCGTTCAGATTCACACTGCAATATACACTTTCTCGTTATTTTGTTTCTATGGCATGGTTTTGACGGCATATTTGAATTGATTGGAATATTATAAAATTACACTCAATTTTGACGCTCATCATGAAATTAATCATTAAAAAGTGAAAATGTTACTATTCTATATAAACACATTTATCGTTGTAGACCTTCTGAAGCTGTAACCAAAATTATGCCAACAGACGGCTTGCTTACTTTTGGACCAAAGTTTTGGTTATTACGCCAAGTAGTCTGAAACAACAATTATTACACAATCTCTTATTTGAGCCATCTAAAGTCTGTAACGTAATGGAATTTATGTTCGGCAATTTTTTGCTAATCTTAGCTCTGGTGGTGAATGCTTTTTTCAGCCCATGAAAGGTTGATGCATTATTCTTTATGAATCGCTTGTAAAAGCTGTAAGGTAGGCAATTATAATTTATAATGTGCTGCTTGAAATGAAAATCGTAAGCTGTATTTTGACAACGAGTGCTCCAGTATTGTCCAACCAGTTTTGGTTAATCCGGTCGCTATACTAACAAAAATAGTGAATTTAATATGCTTGCTAAAATAGTGTGATTGTAATCCGTTCATCTAAAGTGCAAAAATAGGTAACTCCATTAAAAAAGTCCATCAAGCATTTTTTCGTTACATTACGCTAGAATCATACCCTTCTTCAACTGATAAACGAAATGAACTTGAAAATTCACTTTGACTCGTTTTTTAGCAGCCACTAAAGCAGGCAAACTATGCGAGAGTTTTTCATTTGGCCCAATGCCAATAAAGTAATTTTCTTAAAGAAGCTGTGATAAACATCACTCTACTAAACGATCTATTATCGGTGATATTATTGATTAATTGACGTGATGAGCCAACCTTACATCATAGGCTAACATTACCTCCCGCTACCCTACATATGATTTTCGAAATTCGAGACCACCAAATTCATTGTCACTCTAATAGGTATGTACGTGCAAACTGCACATAAATCTGCAATCGAACCGCAAACACCGCGGCGTAGGATAGTAGCCGCAGGATTTGCGGTACGAATTCAATCAAATTCATTTTTGGTAATTTGTTTCCCGAGCTGACACTGCTATTCTATCTGTGCTATTGAAATTTGATTGGAGCAGATTTCGACGCACCTGATGCGTTGATTTCATTATTTCGCCATTATCGCTCGTTTAGTGGAAGTGGTAGGGGAAACCCACGTGGAAATAGAAACCAATACCTATAATAGTTCGATTCATTGTTATCGTCCAGAAAATGGGGGAACATTTATTTTTCACGAAAGTTGGTCACGATAATCGCCAAAGGCATATGCAACTGATCCGATGTAATCCAACCCACAAACGAGTCGGAAATTTTTCATGTATTGACATCGACGATTAACAATGATAACGACGACGACAATCACCAAGCCTCGCCGAAAACGGGCCACTTATACCCTGAGGGATCATATCAGCACTCGTCGAGGCCGCGCAATATCTAGGCTGCCAAATGGCCAAATTAAAAGGCGTTAATTTCATTTCATGCTTCGCCGAGCGAGCTGGACTGTACCTGCCGGGAATATTATTTGCGTCAGTCTGCCAGGGCCAGACGTCCGAATCATGAAGCGCGTAGGTGTGCGAGTTTTGGTGAAATAAGGCTAACAGTTTGAGCTTTCAAATGCGATGAAATTTAGAGCCACAATTTATTTCATTTATTCACACTTTGGAATTTTTTGATTATAAACTTAATTGGTAATTTTCAAAGCTCGGACACGGGCGGTCAATAAAAATCACATCATAAAATCGCATAAAATCACGCCTGGAATCCACAACGAAGCGGTATATTCTGGAAGAGAAATTGGACATAACTTTTATTGACTGACATAACCGTTAAGGTGGATAGGATTTCACCACTCGATGGTGCTCTTTCTTTGACTCTATAGAGTTGTAGGCAAATATCCCAGTCCCCGTGCCATAGTAGAATGTCATGGCTAGCAGTGAACTGAAAAGGATGCAGTTGGAAAATTTTGGAATCATTCCAATTGGTGGCCTGTCGGCAATTCTACGGTATGTAGTGAAAATCCTATTAGAACTGACTGATTCATGCACTCTCCCTTGAAAGGCGTATCTCTATGAGAACCAGTATGAATCAAAGGCTATTTACTTTTTTCTCCCCATACACGCGACGAAAAACAAACTACTTGATGCTAAAACATGTACTTATCCTACTATCCCCCCCCCTTCTTAAGGAACAAAATATTCAGAATAGCAAATTATTTAAAAAAAATGAAATTTTACATCTAATCTTTTATAAAATTTCATATGAAAAGCGTTTCCGAATGAAATCCGGTTTACTCTGTGACTTCAAGATTGCGTACGGACGTACGGTAGGCTAGTAGGCTTAAGAATCTAAGCAGTTCATCTTTACTCACATACTCTAATTAAAAACCCAAATGGTGCGAATAATTTTAAATATCATCTTACTGCTTCTCTTTTTCTTACAACATTAAAGCGCCAATAGCGACCAACACCAACTAGGCTTCGTCTCTTGTCGAATGCAACTTGTTGCGAGAAAATAGGTTAAATAATATGTATTATATGAAAAGATGGTTACATTCTTTTGAATTTTTGTGCACACACTCAGTCGAACACACTGAGTCGGTTGGTATATTACACTATGGATCTACGAGCCTTCTATAAATAATTCGCTTTTGGAGTGAAATGATAGCTTTTTGGTACAACTTTGTTGAACAAGAAAGGAAGAACGCACCTTTTGCCAGATTCGATGTACCCAACTGGAGAAAAGTCACTAGATATAAAGTCTGGCGGAGTGGAAACGGTCAGATTTTCTAATCAGCCAAAATTTTGTTGGATTTTGGCAAACTTTGAGAAAGTTCAAGCTGCCGCACGATTATTAGCTTTTGAAAGATGCGATTATTAGCTTTTGATAGTTTGAAAAAATCACAAAAATAATAAACAAACCAAATACTTTTTCATTGCTTTGTTTTCCGTGAGACCAATATCGGAGCTATGAGATGAAGTCCAGGAGCAGTAACCCTATTTGCGAAAAATCAAATAAATTTATGCTCAACTAGTAAATCCCAGACCAAATTCCCTTACCCATTCTTTTTTTTTTGAATCTATGTATAGAGTATAGCGCTATATAGCATTTCATATTTTTGGAATAATTTCCCAATATATTTATCAGTATTGAGGCTCTCCATTGATTCAAGCCCATATTTGAAGCGTCATGTTCGATTGGATCCCACAAATGACAGTTCGATTGATGACCTGTCAGTATCTTCACCAGACTTTATATCTAGTGACTTTAAACTGGAGGTCTGATTCAATCAGTATCAATTTTATGCGAACAAGATATAAGGATTGCTCTCCGTTTACCATTAAGTTTATTGACGCTTACTATAACGTTTTCAATAAATCTGTGCAATAGTAATAAATCCATTGTTATTTAACATCGATTTGATTAATTAAATTAATCTTTTATCTTAAATTTCAGGTCCAATCTTCCTCTGATCTTGTGTGTTATTCTTATTGGAAGCCCTGGTAAGTTCAATTCATGTTACATTTACATAATCCACTTTGTTGTGTTCTAAAAACGTTATCCAACTGGAATCATATATAGATTCCTTCGAGGTGGTTCCCAGTTAAACATAAAGCTACATATACATATTTTCTAGATTTTGTTTGTTTTATTACAGCAAATTGAAAATTTTACAATTATTATATTCTGAACCGAGAGTTACTAAATTTGGTTTAAAATTATCCCAGGGCTATGAAGAAAATTTCTCTTTGGATTGTCCCTAATTTGGCGTTACTATTTTTGCGCATCACAGGCCAAAAGTGTCCTTGAGATCATCGAAAGTGTGAACATTCTCTCATTGATTCTTTGGTTTTTAAACAAGGTTTCAAAAGTTAACATTGAGCATTTTAATTGAAGTCCAGGTTGTAATGTATAATATCACAGGTGAAAATGTGGCATCACTGGTTTCCTCATTTTATGTTTCGCTAGAGTACCGGGAACGGCAGAAGTGACTACTCGATCCCTTCCGCTTTCTTCTTCAGTGTTTTGCTGCGGAGATCCATAATAATCTCCCTTCCTTCGTAAAACTTGATTTTCAAGTGGTAGGTTGGCGGTGAGATGTAAAAATCTTACCCGAAAGGTTTAGGTTTAAGGATCTTTAGTTAGTAAGACCCGGACTCGTGGCTCGGTGGATTGAGCATTTTTACACACGAGTCTATCTTTTTAATCTATTCATTTAAAAAGTCCTTCGTCGTTGTTGTTCTGTTAGGGGCAAGCCAGAGTAAACGTGACGTGCGATACGACGCGACGCGACAGTGCAATTTGACAGCCTGTTGATAATGATTGTTATTCTTTTACGTGAGTCGCATAGCGTTTACTCTGGCTTGCCCCTAAGGATAGCCTCGGAACGTGTTGGAAATGGCATTCTTCTCGTTTGCATTTTTACCTGCAGTAATGGATGCCTGCAAAAATATACAAATAATTATGTGATTACTGTGTTTGAAAACTCGATTTGTGTACCTATATGCACAACATGTGAAACATTTCTTGAAAAAAAAAGTTTTTGATGATTTGATGTTGCATGAATCAGACAGATGATATTTGGAAAACAAATTAAACAGGAAATCCTACGAAGAAATTTTCGAAACTCATCTCAAAAATACTAAAAGCAATTTAATTAAAAGTTATCTGTACGGGATTGAACTTTTCTTCTACTGAATAAAAAACAGGATATTTTAATTTTAAATTTTATTTTGTGATATCACATTTACACAAAATTTTTGTTCAGGAGATTAAAATAGGGTAAATCCGGGTGATATGCCGCACCTCTTTTAAAATCGATATTTTTCCGAAACAATTCGTTAAATTGAAGCTTTACATATTGTTTTTGATAGTTTGGAGTACTACATAGTGTAGAAGTCATTCGCAAAAAAATAAACCACTTGTTATAAGACGAGATCCCATTTAATTCCACTACTTTATTGTAACTTTGGACCGTCTTCGGTGTCTCGTACTTGACTTGCTAGCGAAGAATTCAATTGCAAAGAGTTTTTATGTAACTTTTGGAAGTTTTTAGAAAATCATTTTGATTTCCATACTCATGCATACAGGGCCGAATTTAGCCGGAAGAGGGCCTCGGAGCCCACAGTTTGCGGGGTTCCAGAATATACAAAAAATGTGTTTGGTACATAAGGTTTCGTGAGGGCCAAGGGCAATGGTTCAGTCACACGTTCTGCCGCTGACAAGATTTAGGAATGTCCATTACGGCTTAAATAAAGCTGAACTGCATAAGGCGTCTATTGTAGGTGCGCGTAATAAAATTATTTTTCCTTAGAAGTTCTCATTTTAGACAGTATAGTAGAGTGGGACAGGAGTACGCACTTGGTTTTCAATCGATCATGTGGCCCTTATGAAGCAAGCTTCTGTATATCAAATCTGTGTCGATGATTCATATACTCTTCCTTTATGTCACCCAGTGGAAAAAATATTGAAATTATTGAGATTCGTTTTAGTAGAACCCTTATTGCAAGACAAGTGAAAAACGCACTCTTACCCCACCGGTGGGGTAAAAGTGCACATCGGGTGGGGTAAGAGTACGCATTTATCCAATCATGTGCTTTAAGTATATATTTACACAAATAAGAGTTAATAACATTTAATTGATGTTTAATGAGCATATATTAGGGAATGTTTAAAGATTACGTAACTCTTAAAGGGGGAGGGGGTCCTAAAAATGTGCACTTTCATACGAAAAACCATTGTTTGTTATATATACAAAAAACTACAGAGGAGAAATATCAGGTTTCGCATGGCGTATACAAAGGCATTTTCCTTAAAGAAAGTGCACCAATCACGTTACGTAAAATTTGGCTATTTCATCACCCCTCCCCCCTATCTTACACTATTTGTATGAATCCTCTAAAAATTATATGGATCGTCACACATCTTGCAATCCCTCCCAGCTAAACGTTGCGTAATTTATGAATGTTTCTTTTGATTAAATGAAATTATCATTTAGATGAAATTGTGTTTTCGTACTATGTTTAGGTGTACAACAAGTCCTAATATAATTTCATTATTTCGCTTCAGTGCTTTGTTCGCTAAGTCCTTTCTAACACCGAATTACTTCAACTTATCCTAAAAACTTGTGGTAATTTCGAATGCTGTCCCTTTTTTCTTAGTTGTGGATCTTTACGCTTTGGAAGAAGTCTTATTTCGACCGGAGATACGGGTTTGACATCATAATTTAAAAAATCATATGCGTACTCTTACCCCACCGGTTCCTGCGTACTTTTACCCCACAGTCCCAAAAATTATTCAAGTAATGGTTTTGACTTCTTGGAAATCCAACCGGATTGGTGTTCTGTACCATAAAGTACTCTATACAATAGGTTATCGAAATGGTATAATGTTCACCTGATTGAACGTATATATGGTAATGAAATACTAGTTGCGGAAATCCAGTCATTTTTAGCAAAATGACCAAAAAGTTATCTAACTCCATATCTCCCTTGTTGTTTATTCAAATCGTTTACAATTACACATGATAATAGTTGGCCAGAATACCTGTCAAACTGATGCAGTGCTGCTAGTTTATCTTTTTTATTACTTCAAAAAATCGAAAACGTACTCTTACCCCACGCACACTCTTGCCCCACTCTACTCTACTTTTCTATAATAAACATGCTCCATCAATATAAAAAGTTCTCCAGATTGCAAACTGAAAATATTCGAATAACGACCTGAAACGTAGAAAAAAGATGTGAATTTTTTTACTAACTTGAAATCGCAGAAATCGCTCTCAATAATAGAGGTAATAAACTATAGAGGACGATTGTTGCTGCGGTTCCCTTTGTTATCGTCCCCAAACATGTTGGGTACCTATCTGTCAAAACGTTCGGATTTTTCCTTTGTTGACATTTAGTGCCCTATCCTCGCCAGCAAAAGATGTTTCGCCAGTGACGACAGCGACAAGCGTCCTCTATAGTTTATTACCTCCAGAGTCTATTATATAGAGTTGCGCAAAGAGGATCTTCTTACTCTTATTCTGAATGATGTTCTTGTTATTATGTTGAAAACTTTCATTTTTGTTCAACCCTTCAAGTGACTTCACGGGAGTGATCACTTCTAAAGCTTTTTAATTCGATAACCAAAGTCACCTACAGAGTGCAAACACGTGAGTTTCTTGTTGCAACTTTATTGGGGGGTGGGCTGAAGTTTTTTGAAGCTGTTTCTAGAACAAATCTAATACATTTCAATTCATGAGTTTTAATTCGCCATAAGGTACACCGGGGCAAGTTGAAACGGTTTTTTCAAAGTTGAACTTTGAAGTGGTGTAAAATAATCACCCTTTGATAAATTTTCAATCCGTTTGCGGTGTTTGCTAGTTCGGGCCAAAGATTATACATGAAAAATAAGCAACCTTACCAAACTTGTTTGTAAATATTTTACATATTAAAATTATTCTTTTATATGCTCCGTTTCAACTTGCCCCGCATATCGGGGTAACTTGAAACACTGCGCTGTATACAGACATAAGCAAACTGTATCGTATCAAAAACAAAATATATGTACTCAGTGTAACTCAAGATGCACGAGGTTGTAAAGGTGACTATACTGCAAAGATTCGCATAAGAGTCCCATGTTTATTTTTGACGATTTTGATTATCTTTCAGAAATTGGATTAAAATTGTCTCCCAAAACCCTGATAAAATAGAAAGCTTTGTTCTAAAAATTTGAAAATCAAATCCCACTTGTCTCATCTTGATATTTACTCGCATAAAAGTCACATTCCAGATTTTGATACTTTATACTCTTTTATTTGAATTGTACGCTTGATTAATTTGGCTGTGGCTTCTTCATAAATTCACATTAATCAACCAGCGTATCTCTCATAGACCTTCGTTTGGGGAAAGGAAGGCTGGGGAAGTGAAAGGTGGAGTTAACGAAATGTTTACATGCTCTATGATTTATTTTTTAAAAGCCTGTGCTCACAGCGAGGCAAAGTAGATTAAGAATCTCAAAACTAGACCGTGCAGCTTAAACATAGCCCCTTTTTATTCTATTCTTCAGTGGAGATTGTAGGAGGGTTGCACTCACGACGGAATGGGCAGACATTTATTAAATTAGTTTTCAGAGTTTTGGACCTTTCTATTAATTTTTGTTTTCCGAGTCTATTTACTGACCATATTGAATTCCGGAAACCAGGTGACGTTTTGGGTGACGCCAGGGTGACGTTTTGAATCGTTGTTTCAACTTGCCCCGCACCACGCATTTCTATCTGCCCCGATGGGTTGAAAATGCGGAGCAATATCAAACTACCAAAATACAAAAATTAAAACGTATCTTCCGTCGATTTTTCATAATCATTATGTTTATTCAACATTGAATGATTACCTACCGTGAAAATTTGAGGAAAAAACACTTCCAAACATCATTTCGGGACCTGTTTCATTGGCGCGTCAAAAAGTTGGTTCGAATTTTGCAAAGGGCGAAAAATAAACAATGGCAGGGATTGCTTTTAGTAGCTGCAATCCTCCGGGAATGGCAGTCAGAAGGTGCATTTAGGGGAGTAATTTGTTGAACAAAAATAATCAAGGCATTCGGTCATTGCTGATCTAAATAACAGCTTCCGTTTCAACTTACCCCGCATTTCAACTTGCCCCGGTGTACCTTAATAATCATCAGGCGATAACAATACTTCCGCCTTACCAACAATCATTTGTTTACTTTGCTCGATAGGTAGACGGTTTGACAGTTCAATAGGTAGATTTGGCTTCACTCTTTGCGTAACTCTATATATAATAGACTCTGATTACCTCTATTCTCTCAATAGATTAAGAGCAACGATAAAAGAAAGGCGAAAGCCCTCTTCGAATCGTTACACGGCATGAAAACAAGTTTATCGCATCCTGACAGAGTCTATTATATAGAGTTACGCAAAGAGGATCTTCTTACACTTATTCTGAATGATGCTCTTGTTATTCTGTTGCCAACTTTCACTTTTGTTCAACCCTTCAAGTGACTTCACGGGAGCGTTCACTTTTAAAGCTTTTTAATTCGATAACCTAGTCACCCAAAGAGTGCAGACACGTGAGTTTCTTGTTGCTACTTTATTGGGGAATGTATTGATGTTTTTTGAAGCTGTTACTAGATCAAATCTAATACATTTCAATTCATGCGTTTTAATTCGCCATAATAATCATTAGGCGATAACAATACTTCTACCTCACCAACATGCATTTGTTTACTTTGCTCGATAGGTAGACGGTTTGACAGTTCAATAGGTAGATTTGGCTTCACTCTTTGCGTAACTCTATAGAAATCGGAAAGGCAGCCCTAACTAGGGTAAAATGCCCAATAGTGGACCCCCTAGTAGCGAAATTTTGCTCTTCCTGTCGTAAGGCATAGAAATTTTCAACATATTAACTGTGCTTGATATCTAACAACAAGCTCTGCATCCCCTTTTCGCGATACATGCATAAAACACCCAAATACACGGCGTTGTTCGTTGCAATTAACATTTTAATGTCTAACTGAATTCGCCCTATAGTAGACCCCCTGGGGGTCCATAATAGGAAATTGCTTCCCTATAGTCGACACTTCATTTGATTTTCATGTCCCGTTTCGGGACGTTCTTCTTCCCTATTATGGACCCCCCAAAATATTCCTATAATGGACACTCTCGTGTTTATTTTTTATAGAATTGTAAAAAATCATCTAATTTGACTTTCCATAGCATTTCCATCGCATGTAATCAAATCATAGGACTGTAAGGTAGGTTCCCCCGATAAAATTTCATAGCACAATGTTGACATTGTGCTGTAATAATGCAAAAATGGCTGGAGGGTCCACTATTGGTTGGGGGTCCACTATTGGGCACTTTACCCTACATTATCGTGCATTTGCCGTTAGGATTCATATTTTTTGCGCACAGCTGAGTAAGACAATTTGAAAAGCATTTTTAGAACCGGCGCCTTCGTAAGGAATTTGTCATGAAATATATCATTATATAGCATAATATATCGTAACAGTTTTCGAAAAACATCAATCGCCGTAATGCTAAATATAGTGAAAGATGTTTTCATTCCGCTTTGGATTCAATCCCTGACCATGACAGATGAGTCCAGCTTTGAATTGGAAAATATCCCTTAGTAGAGAATGCCAGCACTCTTGCTCTCAATTCGCTGGTCTAAAATAAATATAAATACTCTGGATTTTTGGTTACTTCACAGATAGAAAAATCCATTGGAATTTACACTAAAAATCCATTATCATGCATTATTATCGTTATTCCACTCGAAATACAGTAAACGTTCGGTTATTGAAGTTGGGGGTGACCTGGTGGCGAAATTCTATTAATTAGAACTGTCTAAAAAAACTACTCGGGTCAGAGGGAATAAATTTTATCTACAATAAAGGTTTTATTTATAGACTTCTGTGTGATAAAAAGCCTTCCCTTAAGTATTTTGAACAATTATAAAAGAAGAGCTTTCCAAGCCAAGTAACCATTTTAGTAATTGTTTACTAACACAAATATTATTATGCCAGAGTCAGAGTCGATCAATTGTCCCACCCTTCATTTTTGTAGACCTGTTTTGTAGTCGCATGTCGCACAACTGAGCTACCAAAAACCTCAGTACATGAACTTTACTGATTAGAATAGTTCACGCTAGCTGGATTAGAGTTATTGGCGCAACGGATCATAATTATGCAAAATCATTTTGGCATGTCTGATACTAGGTATCACCATTGGAAACCGCGTTCCGATGGCTTTTTCGGGGTCATGCATGGGTATCAATTATTATTATTGGTTTCAAATGGACGTGGCTATCTCGCGGAATGCAGCCAACAGTGTCCCAGCTGAAACCAGTATTGCGTCAATGTAACTAACGCTAATGGTTATTTCATCCTCCCACCCTGGTTTCCAGTATTATAATTACGAGAGCACACAAGTTGTTATGGAAATTCGACTTGATTTAATCCAGCGTCGACATGGTTGTCAGAATGTTGAATGAGGTCTGAGTTAAAATGGATTTTCACATTGCACTAACCACCTCTACCACTTTGATCCATTAAATACGCCAGGGCTTTTTGTAACCCCCAGCCTTCTGTTCCATTTATTGCGTTATTGATCGTCATCTTTTTAAAACCCAACCATTTTGTCTAGAATAGATTACGATTGCATATGAATATAGACAAAAAGCATAAAATGTCGAATGTTATTGATCAAATCATTAGACAGCTAGAGAAAAGAAGAGTAAAATGACAAAATTATTTTTAAAAAAAATTATAAAATGTAAAAGAGTTAATAATAATTGTAGATTATAAATGAAACTGCAATACAGAAAACTAAATCCGTGGATGAAAATAGATAAAACATAAATTAGATAGATAGCATTATTCAATCCTGTGGCACTTATAAGATTTATTACTTAACAGAGACAATTCCAAAAAAGTTGCAAGGGCTGTTAATATCGTTCGCATTCCGTATTTATAAATTATCACACTTTTGACCAGTGCGGTGTAAAGTCTATCGGCAGGGTGGGACGAAATGCCGGATTATAAAGCCAAGCTGCTGAAAGTGGGTATCATAAAATCAGAACTTGCGTATTCATGCGCTAGGAAATCCAACGGAAGTCGGCCGGCACATAACAATAGAGAGAAACGGACAAGGGATATACCTGCCAAGCGAGCGATTGGGTTGTTGGGGATTTAATTTTCGGAAAATGCCATTATCGTGGCGATTATTGGCCGTTGACGTCCATTGTCATCACCGCCATCGCAATTCGGCGCTAGCCAATATGCGATTTCGGGGATGTCGGGCTGAATTCATCCCATGACAGTCGAGGAACCTTGCAGCTGATGGGGCGGGTATTCCCAAAGCTAGAATGAAAAGAAGTGATCCATCCGAACGTTCATTTTATAAATTTTTAAACGGAGATGGAAAAGGAAACACAGAGAAAAGTCATCATAAGGTCTCCAGTTAGACTTGTGAGTAGAAGCGGTTAAAACATGTAAGGTTACTACTTCTGCACTTCATCTCATAGCTCCGATATTCATCCAACGAAAAACAAGGCAATGAAAAGGAATTTGATTTGTATCTTATTTTTGTGATTTTTTTAAGCAGTGGCATGTTAACAAAACGAAGCGGAGAAATCGATGCTGCATTTCTTTGTTCGCGATGAGATGAATATATGTTCAGTGAGATGAAAAACGGAACAGTTCCCCTAGTTTTAATCGACATAAAACATACGACCTATTTTCAAAGCACTTTAGATTTTCTGAAATTTACGCAGAAACTTTAACTCTACAACACCGTATTCCTATTCATAGTAAGTACTGTTAGTCATGATTAAATATTCGTGTGGTTATCCAACAAAGCTCTATTGTAGTCAAGAGCTTGCCCTTCTATGACTTCTCAAGAACTTTTGCCATTCCGAGTAAACGTTATCCTAACCAAAATCGTACTTCAGTTTCACGCGCCAATTCTCGCTATTCATGGGGAATTGAATTACAGAAAAACAAAAGCTTTTGAACTTACGTTCGACACCGCTGTTCTTCAGAGTCATCGTCGTCGTCATTACAGTCGCGCTCGACTGTCTTTTACTATTCATAGGAAATCGCGTGCGAAATTCAAAAAGGAAGAAAACTCGAATATCTTTCTATTCGGGCTTAAAGGCGAAATGATTTATCTCTCAATACGGAAAAGCATAATTTCCATCAGCGTTCTAAATATAGATCGAATGTTTATTCGGATTACTTTAAATGATAGTACTTAGATCTTTGGAACCATTTAATAACCGAAAAAAAGAAAGTAAGCAATTCATCGTATTAGAAAAGCGCTCGAGACAAGTTCCCCGTATGCTCTGCGCCGTCAAGATCCCGAAAAAGCCGAGGAAATCCTTCACGGAAATGTATGCACAAGTGAACCGAATTCGTGAAAGGATCAAACGAGCAAGAGCTGCGGAAACTGTCAAGTGCTGCTAGGAATCGAAGCGAGGCGGTAGAAAATTGAATGGAGGCCCTATGTTCTATTCGGTGCCCGAGTGTTGGAGAAATCGTTTACACTTAGGCATATGCTTGACACCTGTGTGAAATATTGTGCGATGGATTGGATGAAACGGGGTTGCGAAACTTGAATTGGCTACGGTGATAAACTGGAAGTTGTTTCTGTTGTAAGCCGCTTCTGTTGTAAGTGTTCTTGTACAGAATTTGCATGAATTGATTCTGGGAATACGATAGCTAGTGTGGGAGTAAGCCTTTTCGTCCTACATGAAGAAGCTCTGTTTGAATATGTGCGGGAGTTGTTTAAATATAATATCGTTCAAGTGAATTAATTTAGTAATCTTTAATAATTCTAATTAAAAAACTTTGATTAATAATTTTATAATTTGCAGATATTTTTTATATTTGTAAATAAAACAATTTCCGAAAAAACTGCTCAAATTTGTATTTTGAATGACCCCGACACTAACACATTATCACCTACTGTACGTCTTATCAGTAACTGGCCCTGCACGAACCGCTACAATACTAAACTGGTATAGAGACACTGTAGCTGGCATTGAAAAAGTAACATTGAAAGTGAGAAAAATTGGATTCTTCGGCATGGAATTTGGAAAGCGCTGAGGCTGAGCTCAAATATGATATTGATACAACCAATATATGTAAAATCTAAATAAGAGTAACTGTAACGGATAAAATGAACACAGATTCCTGTACAACAAGCTTAGTGCCAGAACTCAGCAGTAGTGGTAGCGGAACAACAGATTATAATAAATTCATAACTCCATGCCATTAAATTTTCTCCCATTGCAGTACCGGCGGCGGCAACAAAGGCGTAAAATGATTCAACAGGAACAATAAGATGACTAGTGGCCTTCTTGCCCCCCTTCGTCACATCTGCCGACCGGGTAGTAGTACCGCGTGGAAGGATTACAATTCTGGTGGGAAAACAACAGAAGCTATTGTCATAATTTCCCCGTCGGAGTTTCCCAGGTTTTCAGCTTAGTCCCGATGGAGGAAAGCCTAACCGGGACCCAGAGCAACAAATCTAGGGTTGAGAGGGGCTTGTAGGAGTACAACCTCCCTCGTGCGCTATTATAAGTTATTCTTTCCCAGAGAGTAGGTAAACTGGGGGGGGGGGGTCGGTGAAGTTGTCCGACGGAAGGAAGCTTACAAGTGGAATGCGAAAGTCGAGTGCAGGAGAAAAGTCAAGTGGTTTGTTCTATTGCTACAAGCTGTTGTTCTTGCCGTAGCTGCTACTGATGCTGTTAGTGTCGCATATATACGGGGGTGAACAGTGGATTCCAAGGATCTTCCTGCCACAGGCCATTATCTTTTTCAGCTGATGGTGTGCTCCGGTTGGTGTGCTTACCGCTTTTATGATAAGTGACGAATGAGTGGGCTGTGTTGAATAATATCGTCCTCTGCTATGACTTGATAAAGCGCTTGGGGGAAAACAGGTGATAAGAGGATGAATGGCATTTTTCCGTCACTAGTGTTTTATTACTCATTCATCTTCAGGATGTTTATGCAGCGATTTAGCACTTGGCAGTTCCATCTAATGGAAAACTCAGGCTATGCTTTGGACCGCCATTCACGAGACGAAACTATTTCGCATTGAAATGTAATCCTAATTGAATTACCTTCATCGAACATGGAGAGACCGTGAAAGCATTCGTGGCAATTGTAGCATTCGTAAATTGGCAATGTAGTGGATAATCCGGACTAATGCCGTAAGTGACACCATTAGTTTCGCTGCCTCTTTCACTACAACGACGCAATGCGAAATCCGCATTTATGGCCAAATTAGTTAGTCAATTTGCAGCTAATGTTGTCCTGCAGGCCAGTTTCGTGGTCTTGGTGTCGTCAGTGTGTCCACAGGCCAAACATAAAGCTTATAGAATTGGCTAGGAGATTAGTGGATGGGAGTTGAAGAACGAAACTATTGAAATTGCCACAAGTACTACTGGAGGGCTGAGTTAGGTATGGTAACGTGTGGCAGATTGATTCTAAATAAAAATCCGAAATATAGGTTCGTAAATTACGTCAAAGATAAAATTAAAATTTTGCGCAGGATGTTTGGTAGTTTCTAAATACTGTGTAGTATTTTGAAAGATAGGCTCGAAATAGGGTTTCTTACCCCATTCCCGGCCTAACTTGCATACGACTGCATTATTTAATTGATATTTATGACAGGAAGCAACTTTTCCTGAATTTTGTGGGCTGTATAATATTGCATTGAGGTTCACTTCTGATTAAAAAATAGCTATCCGTGCTAAATACCGTTCAAAAAAGCTTTTATTTGATTTTAATTTACGAGGTGCAGCACTCATTTCAGTCATACCGATTTAATTTCCGGCCCACTTCTAAATCAATTTTCAAATTTCGCTCAATCTCTCAACATTTTACTCTCTTTCTCTCTCGGGACGGTAGAAAATGCGACGTAAACAAAAATATGCACGTTCCACGACAACAAGATGCCAGATGGTATTATTCATAATCATTTTTATTCGGTTGAGAAGATATATTTACTCATCCAAATTTTTTCCAAATACTTAAAAACAATATTTATTTCACCTTTTGAAATCGAGAGAATTATAAATAACATGATAGCGTCAACGTATTAGACAGTTTTCCTATTAACAATGAAAGATCATTTTCATACTCCTGGCGTTTTGGCAGCACGGTGCGGCAAGAAGTTTTCGGGCCGAGGTGATTTTTTGTTCGATTTGAGGATACATTTTAAAATGTATTCTAATGTGTTAAAATAAGTTCTAGTGAAACGAAAAATTATGAAGAATTGAAGCGCGTGTGTTTAGAATTATGGTGTAGTGATTAACAGCTTCAAGCAATAGTTGTATAGAGCACTGTGACGATTTTCAGGTAGGTGTTTATTTGATGATACCGTTTTGTGGAAAGAATCACTCCGGCTCAGTGGTGTGGCATCGGAGAGCGAAATTTTGAAATATACATTTTTGTTTTCTACAATTGGATTAATTAGGAGTAAAACAAGTGGTTGAAAAATATTGAGTATTGTGAAAAATAAATGGGAGACTTTTTAAAAATTATCAATCATGAACCTACGGCTTTCAAACAGTATAAATCATTAGTTTTCTGTGCAGTGAGCCGAGAACCGGGTCCATAGGCCCAAGTAGTGATTTACCCTAACAACAAAATTTCTAAAAAACGTGCTAACCAAAATGTTTGCTTCGTGCAATCGAGTAAAAGAAGGTACATAATCGTATTTTGTTTGTTTGTTTTTTGTATAATAAAACGTTTATAAGGATGTTTGCCTTAAATTTTGAAACATAAATGAGAAAAAGAGTTTTGTACTTCGTTAATCAATTTCCTTCGTCCGTGGCAAAAAAAATGCCTTACATGCTTCGCCGACACACACTGTTCTCTTGCACACTGCCAAAGCACCTCCAGTACTCCTAGACCATGGTCCAAGTTTCATGTCCGCAAAGGACCACTGGTCTTAGAAGCGTTTTGTACGTGATACATTTGGTGCGGGTTTGATTCTTTTTTTGACCGCAATTTCATCTGGAGCCCGTAATAGGCCCGACCTCCACAGATGATGCACCTTCCAATTACACGACTAACAATATTATCAGCCTTCAGCAAGGATCCAAGGTAGATAAATTCCTCGATCACTTCGACGGTAGAAGGACCAAAAGTTTAGTTTCGGCTTCGCTTCGAACTGACATGGGGCTCCCCTGGACAGAGAAGGACCAAATGTTCAGTTTTGGTTTGGCTTCGGACCGACAGGGGGCTCACCTAATTAGCGAACCGATTTCGTCCTTTTCTTGCTAGTTCATTCTAGTTCATAGCTGCTTCCTAGCAGATTACGCCTCGTGTTAAACACTACCTGGACTATGCGCAGGAGACGATAAAACAAATCGGGCTAGTATTAAGTTGATTTTGTGTCTACATCGCAAAATAAGTTTAAAGTTTCATACGTTTAAAAGCTTTCTATTCAGTTTCTTTGTCAATCTTTGAAAGCACTTGCTAGGAACGACATCGATAACAAATGTACTATTCAAATTAAGTTCTAAAAACACCGTTAGAATTATCGAAATTTTCTGAGTGAAAATTGTAGCTGACAAAAAATTTGAGTTTAGCTGATATTATTTCTTCCATAGTTAGATTTGAAATGCGGATTTAAACAAAACACTTATAGAAAGTGATGACGGACACTTTCTCAACAAGGGATACTATAGGAAACAATATACTAGATGGTCGATATGAACAATATACTCGATTACCACCGGAAGCATTTCCTATCCCTATTAAACATCAATGTCAATTGATGCTAAAGAAGTTGCACAATGGACCTGGAGTTTCCAACAGAATTTCCAGAGTTGGCAAGGGTATTCCTGCAAAATTCTTAAAGGTTCAGCCGACTCTCTTTATCTCGATGTTCTATATTCTACTTCTTCCCATGTCAATGCTTTCCCCAATCCCTTCAATCTACATACATTTTGGGCTTTCTACATCTCAATAACCTTCCTATCTCGATATCTCTCTATCTTAATGGGTTCTGATCATATTTTGTTTATACATACTCACATACACACATACAGACATACAAAGTTCATCGTGTTGTAATATACTGTTGGCCTAATGGCAACCTATCAAAAGTTAATTTTTATTGTAATCCTATAGCATTTACTTAAACTTAGTGTACAAGTAGAGCAAAAATTGGGACATATTAAATCTATATAACTCACGTGTGATTTCGTGTAAACCCAAGCATCAACCGCGAGATGAGAGTAAACATACAGTAGTTTCTATGTACTTAAAAGTTGTGTGCGCCATTTTGCGCCGGAACGAGTTACACGATTCTAAAACACCCCTAGAAAAAACACATTTTCCCAAATAACTTTTCAGTTTTAAGATATAGAGCTTTGCAATGTTCTACAAAAACGTGTATTTTTGTTAGACAAACAACTTTGTAGAAGGTGGTGAAGATGCCTGAAACATAGAAGAAAGTTATGCTAAAAAACTGATTTCAGGGACCTTCCACAGAAAATGTCACATATCTCGTATTATACAAAGGCCCCTTTGGAAAAGTGGCTTGAAATACCATCCGCTATAACTTTCCTGAAGACACTAGGCTCATATCTGGTTTCGAAGGTTAAGCAAAAATTTTATCTCACTTTTAGGTGGATTAATCATTTTTACAGATTTTCTCGAAAAAGGCCCTTTTCATATCTAACGTCTTCTCCAAACAAATTACAGCGAAAAAATCAACAGAAACGATGCTATTAAAAAAGCGCACGAAATCGGCAAAAAGTAACACTGTGCATTCTCTGATATCTCCCTATCTTGATTGTCCCTTCAATATCGAGATGTGGAGAGGCGACTGTATTTCCGAACAACTTTCTTGTGAAATTTCGTACGGTTTTCCTACATGATTTTTGGAAGGAGCTACTAAGGCTAAATAAATGCCAAAATTCTTTCGTAGAATTTTGTAAGTTTGTATTTTGAAGTAATAATTTCCAGAGGAACTCGCTTCAAAGAGTTTAATTGAGCTGAAAAGAAAAGCGTATTCTATTACTGCAGTATTTGATATACTGCTGTCGATTCTCTATGTATAAACATTAATTTACATTTCCTTTGAGGCAATATAACTCACGAACGAATAAGCCGAATTGCAAGATTTCCACTAATCGATTCGTCTTGGGCTCAACTGGGTTTGTATTCATAGAAATATAGAACATTGTGCTGGAAAACTTAAACTAGTGTAAAAACACTACGATTGCATGAATTCTGAAGGAAACATCGAGCTTGGACTGAAATCGATCTTGATTTCAGGCAGATTCGAGTAGTTGCGAATATTTCCAATAGAAAAAAATGCATCCTGCAACTATCTGTTTTTGTTTACTGAAAAAAACATTGCGTGCAGCCGTTGGAGACATACGGCGGAAGATCTTAAATTACGTTAACCTTACGGATCATAACAATTTTTTTTATCACGGATTTCTGACATAATTTTTACCATTATAATTTAAATTTAGGTTTGAATGTAATGATTTGTTACAGTGACAAAATCTATCAATATGTCTATATAAATAAAAATGAATTGAGGTTTCCGTTGTCACGATTTAACTCGAGAAAGCATTCTAATGCTTGAGGAACGAAATTCTGTTTTGTTATGTTGACTCAAACAATAACAAGTTCAGTTATCTAAATGTTAGATAATCGTAATATAATTTGCTATCAACAAGATATTCTACTTAGCTCGGGCTTCTAGCAACATGAAAGTGTTTATCGATTTTTAGCATTTTTTAAATAGTGCAATGAAAATAAAAAAAAACATACTTTGTGGGCGAAAACACATTTAAACAGAAAACGTTATAAAATCAGTGTTTTAGTAATGTTTGTATTCAATCACTTGAGAAATAATGTTAGCTATTTAATAATTTCATCAAAACTTTAAATTGAATATAAACAACTTTACCGTTTTTTTTATTTTCATACTCGTCACACACGCTGTTGTACAACACTCGAATGAACTTGCATAATCTTTTTAGTACAACACACGCTTAAAAGTTAAAAATATTTCTCTAAATTTTTTTATGCAGAGATTTAGAATTATATTGCACATCATCGTTTTCGATCTGAAAATATCTTCTCTTTCCGAGACGAGCCAGCCTTGGGCTGAAAGTCTCCCTAATAAAGATATAAAAACATCTTCTCTTTTGTACTGGGTAACGGATAGTATTCCTGACAGGGTTCCATTCTCGGCACAGGTTCAAACACCAAAGATAGAAACATAATTTTGCCAAAACTACTCCGTAATCGTGTATGCTTACTCGAGAATTTACGATGCAGTTAGTTGGAATTGAACTTTAAGATGCAATTGCTGCATCAGAGGAGTGTGCCGAAGCGCTGGGAATATCTGCCGTTACCCTAATTCGTGCATATTTGCTTCAGATTGAGTTTTGAATTCGCATACATTTAAATCGGATGGTGTTGATTAGAACATGGCTAGTGCGCTCCTCTCAATGACACACCTACAAATACTCGTGGGACTTTTATCTGAGTAAAACGAGTGCTTCATACAGCAGATATTGTCTACATTCGATAGGATTGGGGTTCGAATTTTTCGTTTCAACAAGACCAAAGCAAGCAGACAAGGCAGAATCTTTTTTCGTTATTTTTGGAAAGAAATCTTTCATCCATTACTCTTATATCTTGTACTAGCCTTGGAATATTAAATCATATTAGTGATATTTCGTTTCATCACTTTTTAATCTCACTCAATTTTCGCGAGAATAGGACGGGGCCAAAGGTGCTGATTAAAAGATATGGCGCCACAACATTTGTAGTAAAATAAATTTTCTTGTATGGACAAATCACCCTCACTAACTAAGCAATATGTGACCTAGGTAGAAAAGCTACAAATATTTTTTAGATTTTTTATACCCTTTTTTCCTTTTTACAGCTCCGAACAATAAATGAAATCTGATTACAGCTCCATATTAAACTCAAGTGGTTAACTACAAATTACTTTATGACTGCTCTCCACCTACAGTGTACCAAAGTCACAGTCATAACGTACGCCATACAACAACAGTTGTCACTGCTGTATATGCAAAATGCAAAATCACATTGATATAAATACGCAGCATCGCCACCTCTCGTCTGATAATGTCAATATCGCAACTTATACCAGCAGGTGTACTAGTGTTGTTGAAATGATTTGAAAGGGCCACAAGCAGTCTCGTCCTATTATCAACAAAAAAAATGTATAGCTGCGACTCGTACCCTAAACATTAATAATTATAGTATTGTAATGGAACGTACACACTGGTCAAGCAGTTTGGCCAACAATGACTCTACCTCTCGTTTAGTCAAGCATCCAACAAGCACCACCAACAGCGGCGCGAACACTCAATTTATCCGACCAACAATATCACACACGAACGACCGAAACTTGAACACCGACCATCAAAAAATATATGGGGGTTTATGGGTTTATGCTTCACTGCAAACGCTCAAACATGTTCGGCGAACTTTGACTCCGCCCCGACAGGTCGAACAAAAATCAAACCGTTTCGATTTTTTCCAACCGAGCCACGAACCGTCAAATGGTTGTTTGAACAACTTCACACCCGGTCAAACAAAGCAGCAACCGAAGCATTTTCTTGGGGGCGGAGTCAATGTTGATCCAAAGTGTTTGAGCGTGAGTACGCTATATAAGGGCTAGTAGAATGTAAGAAAAAACGAGCAAACCAACTTTTTGCGGTAATTGAAGTGACTAAAAATGGTTATCACTCTTCAGACTATTTGCCTTTACCGAAAAGATATTTCTCGCCGAAAATTTTCGTTGGTGAGCATCATGTGCTCCTGAGGTTGTGTGAGCATTACGAACCCTTGAAAATAGTGAGCATTACAAATGCTTGTTTCCTTTTTAAGACGATTCAATTATTCCACCGCCTATAGTCAGCATATGTTTTTACCAGGGTTTCATTCCGAAGGAGAATGAAAAAAATTTCCGCCGAGTTCCACTATTATTTTGAATCATCTTAAAATAGTCCTTAATGTACGTTTTTCAATACAACTGTTGTCTGATTTTATAAAGCTCGAAAAAAAAGCAACTTCATTGTAACAATTTACGTAAAATGTCAAATGTAGTTGATAAAAAAATGTATTTGCTCTTTAGAAGTTGTTTTAAGCTCTTTGATCAATTATATGCGAAGAATATTGATCAAATGATAAATTAATCTCATTCCTTTAATTCACTGAATGGAAAGTGGTGATAAACACATAAATAAAGCAGATATTGCACACTTTCATGCCCAGTCATGGGACAAATATTTTTGGAGATTTTTGTAGCATGTCATTCTTCCTTCGCGTTTCTATAGATATTGAAAGGGGAAGATATTTATACATCGCGATGTCACGATTCTCATTGAAAATGAGAAATTCCAGTACTGGCTCTAATCATATTTTGTTCTGGATTCACTATACTTATGTCGATCTGTTCAAATGTTCAGGCTACTAGACCATCTTTGGACAATAACAAACATATCGACAATAAGAAATGACATTTGTTTTGATGTTTTTCACAGAAATGGGCTTTTTGGATATAGTACCCATTTCAATTTTCCTTCCATTTCTCGATCTCTCCCTATCACGATGGTCCCTTCAGACGACTATAATACCAATTTGATGTCAACAATGAAGTTCAATATTGTGTTTTGGTATTATGTAGGAAAATAAGTTCAAAAAGTAGCATTTACCAATGCTTAGAAGCGAGATACAATTATCGAACGATTCTTACTCTTTAGCGAGTTTTATCAATTGATTATTTGGATATGTGATCGCTTGAGAGTATTGTTCATTTTCGACTATTTGAAAATTTTATTTTCATCATCCTTTTCAAATGTTGGTATACATCGCCAGGATTCGTTATGCTCACTCAATTTCAGGAGCACAGGATAAACAACAAAAACATATTCACCCTGGGCTTGAAAAAGTAGAAGGTTGTATCAGAGACACAACCGCATAATCAACGTAGAATTACGTATTAGAGTACAGCGACTCAGGACAGTAATTATAGGTTTCTTGCCTTCAGTCAATTTTCGAATTTGATTTTTAACATTTAGCAAATCACGCGTCAGATGACAATTAACCGAAATGTAGGCAATTACCTTGTATAACAAGTTTTTCACAGTGCCTAACGAAATTCATTTTTTAATAGTTTAGCGCCTTTATTCAATTTTTTTAAGAGTTTCTCGATCGATTGATACAAAAATCATCAAAATCGGTTGGAAGATGACTGAGTTATTAGCCCATACTACCTGACCACTTTTCGTGACGGTCTCAAATTTGATGCTGCAGAATAACCCCCCTATGTTTTCCCGAAGGTCGTATTCTACGTCAAAACGCTTGCTTTGATCGAACAGAAAAATCGAAAACCTGTACATTACCTACAGCTACGTAGTTCAACGTCACCTTTGCGAACAACCCGATTGGGCTGCACCTTTGAGTTTTTTAAAACACCAGATCTCGACGTTTCATGCATTTCTAAGACATTTGGCATAACAAAAAATTTGATTTCGGATTTTTCCTGTACCCTGGGAAATTTTCGTGTTTCAAAATAGTCAAACTTTGACCGCTTCGGTCAAACACTCAACGAAGTCCGATTGAGCTGAAATTTTGCATAGGGAATTTTTTCGAGGAGATGAAACTTTTGAGCACTACCCGTTTTGAAATTCGATGGTCAAATTTTTCTCATACATTCCATTGGCACCCTAGGGTACATGTTATGAAATAAAAGAGCAGATACACTACGAAAGAAAACCAGGAATGGAAGAACATTGCTTGGAAGAATATAAGGCCATATTGGAATGTTAGACAAGTTGAAAAACGTCGTGGATACAGAAAAAACGCAATATGCGCAATTTTTGATGATTTGCCTAAATGATTGTGAGAGAAAAACGATAAAATAAAAGCTTATTATTGACTAACATCCTCGATTGTGTTCAGTATTGGTACACAGTAGAAAAAAGAAATTGTTCACGTGATGAATTTGTTTGTTTTTGGGTTGAAATACAAATACAAATGCTTTTCTTAAAAATATTGTTCATTGCAAACAAAAATTATAATCCCATTTCTCCAACATTTCCCACGTGCGGCATCTCTCCCCAAGATGTGGCATAGTCTAGTCTATTTTTTTTTTGTTTTGTCAATGACTTCTACACTATGTAGTTGGATCCCTAAACTATCAAAAACAATAATTAGAGTTTCAATTTAACGAATTGTTTTGAAAAAATATCGATTTTAAAAAAGGTGTGGCATCTCACCCGGATTTACCCTATAGCTAAATCGAAACGTCCTTCGTTCAGCCTAAAGCTTCCATTTGGAGAGGAGAATAGTATCAGCCAAATTTCTAATACGTATGAGTCATACGTATTAGAATGTCATACGGTATGACATCGGTATCTATTCGAATTGGATTTTATTTTGCAGTTCGTATATACTCTTTGCGTTCTTTTCGTCGTGATCAACTTGAACATTCCACGAATGAAAATATTTTATTGGGTTTTTCGTCTTATTTCGTAACTGTATCAGAAAAAATGATACATATGAATCGACATTTCACTCTTCCAGATATTCAAAAACAATTAAGTATGTTCAATTATACTTAATACTTAATATATGGAAGAGTGAAATGGTTGGCTTCGCAAACACCAGCAGTTTTCTCTCAGTTCAATTTTCGGAAATGGATTAACAATGGATTTCTAAAACTAAACACGCATTAGATTTGTAATATTTGTAATAAGTGTAATCCTTAAATCAAGTGTGATATCATGAACAAACGGAGTTTATTGGACGTCTGTGGAATTGTAATTGGAACTGGGGTAGAGCCTAAACTTTCTAAGCCACGGACTAAATCTAATACAGCTTCTATCTAAAACACCACTGCCATCCAGTATGAATTATAGTTTACACGTATACATGCAATTCTGGAATTCAATGAGTGTTGCAAAACATTTTCAATCGGTGGAAAAGGACAGAATTTCCCAGTTTGGTAATAATATCAGTTAATATGAAATGTTGAAAAAGTGATGTCTGCATGTCTGTTTATACCTTTATTTCAATATACAATATGCAATATACAATTCCAAACATTACTTTAATTGGTCTCGAAGTCGCGAAGATTCGATTGGTATATGACACAGCTTCTTCCCTTGTGTTTAGTTTAGATATATGAAAAAGTCAAATTTAAGATCAATCCCGACGTTCCATGCATTTTATAACCCTATAATGATCAACAAAAATAACAAAGATTAATATCCAACCGCACACATCTGCCCTACAAATATCAAATCCAATTCCAAGGATAATTACTATACTATGACTATGTATATAGGTTAGATTCTCATTAGATAACATCTGGTGGTTTACTTTTCTTTCACGGGAATGGTGTGACCGTACCAAATGGGACGAACCAGCAACCAACAAACGTATGCATGGCGTGCCGCTGTTGACCATGATACCGCTTTCCGGCGGGCAGAAGCAACATTGTATGAAAAAGGACAGACGTCCTGGGTTTGTTCTGACCACATCATGTAGCCCGGTGCATGTTCAAAGGGTGGCGTTGTCATACGAAACAAAAGGAGACCGCACAATAGGTCCTGCACTCCGTGATTATGCTCAGACTAGGGGCTTGCAACATCTGCTATCTTGATGGCATTGCTCTTGTTGGTAATTTGAATACCATGCTAGTAGTCCGTTGTACGAACCAAGTATCAGTGTAAAATTTGGTCGGCCTCGACTGACACAGTTATCGATTCTTTCTTCTTGGTGTCTCGTTACGTTTGTATACCCATTTGTGTTGGCCCTTTGGAGTTTCTCTCATTTTCAGCACTGCTGTAACCACGGCATTTTTTTAGCAATTAGTAAATGCAGTACAATTTATTTTACGCCAATTTAGTTCTCCAGATGATCAAAATGTACAAAAGAATTACCACCAATTTTCTATATCTCAATTAAAGGACATCAGATCAAACTACAGTATCCAGTCCAGGCGCTAACGTATATGCGCAAATAGCCAACATTAGTTCACCGCAAGAATTTTGTATTGCGAAAGACACCTGACGTAGGTTTTCTCAACAGTAGGAACTTTACAAGAAAAACTATTTGGTACCAATTATGTAGGAAGGAGTCTGCTACTACGCCCACCAAAAAAAATTTCGATGAAGGTGCTTATTTTCGAGATTTTAAACCATAGTTGCCTTTCGCCATACTGTTTACCGAAAATTAACTCAAAGTACGCTCAAAGTGGATGATTCATTTTTGAGAATCGGCCAACGAAATTGTATAAAAATAAAGTTTTGGTAACCCTAAATTTAATTTCTGTATTAAACCATACACGATTCGAGAAGCTCACTAACTAGAGTCTAGGTATGTGGTCTAGGAGTCTCTCTCCGAGTTATGAAAACAGTTCATTTAAACATAACATTTCACGGGCAAAATTATTGCTTACGATTTCATGACACTTTATTCATAAAAATAATAATATGAAGTAGTATTCATTTATTCAAATCTTACATACGATTTCAATAAGAACCATCATTATTGTCATTCAGAAAATTAAAATGAGTTGAAATTTCATTCGCACATCATATGGCCACCATACGTCCTTTTTTTCTCAAGGACAATCTCAGACTTCCCAACATGACGTTTTCGACTGCGAATATATGGCCAACTATATTTTCATCACCATGCGCCACTTTATGTTGGTAAAACTTTCTTGCTTCATTTGATCCCGAGCCAAGAGTGGCTCTACACAAAGAGGCCCGTCTCCTGGGAAAACTTGTGTATCTCGGTTCAAATATTCACGAAAATTATTAGATTAATTGCTTCACACATAGAGCATATCTTCAATGTTCTGTCATTTGCGTTCATTGCGTCGAAACAGAAACGAGCTCAGCTCTGCGTTACCGGCAACCACACCCCTTGTTACATACACAGGGCGCAGATGGAATTTTTAAAACCAGTTCACGTGCACTCCTTTCACTTATCGCTCGAAATAGCATGCTGACTGGTCCTGCCCCGGTACACGCCATAGACAGTTTGTCAGTAACAAGAGCACGCATGATTAGGTGGAAGGAGTAGATTAGAAATAATATCTGCGCTGTTGGAAGGAGATTTCGTTTCACTGTCGTGATTTGTTGTCGTGTGATTTATGAGGCAAGCAGCAGAAGAATTACTAAAAGGCTAACTTTATTCGTTGTGGGGATGTAGCTCAGATGGTAGAGCGCTCGCTTAGCATGTGAGAGGTACGGGGATCGATGCCCCGCATCTCCAAACGATCTTTTTTGCGATGATGAATTCATTTGGAATTAGGGTACGGTGCATGCAATTATATATAACTTTGCTTTAATGATGATATTGTAATAATTGATGACAGGTAACATATTTTTATATCCAGTTTTTTTAACGATGAACAAAATTGAGAAGAATTATAAAAAATGTGGTGCTCATGCAATAATGCTCTATATGGGCAAGGGGATGTAGCTCAGATGGTAGAGCGCTCGCTTAGCATGTGAGAGGTACGGGGATCGATACCCCGCATCTCCATATATTTTAAATAATGTTTAAATACAAATTCATTTCATACCTCAGGTGGATAATTACATGTAATATAATGCATGGTCTATATGCGACAATAACCTATAGAAAAATTCGTAAATGCTTAAAACTCAATTTGCACCAAAACTATGGCTACGCCCTCATGATAATCAGTGCTAGATGGAGCCACACTGAACGAAGTAGTCATTGCTTTCGCACGCTCAAAATTCCAAAATGTCTGACTTGATTGAAATTTTTAAATCAGAAAACATAAAATTATCCGTTTCAAAATTTGGACACTTCACCGCCCCAGACTGCCCAGAATGCATCTACGTCCAAAAATATACATGGGAAACATCGAACCGGCTCACACTAGAGGTGCTAACGCTAGATGCGGCTATCATCGGTCTTCAAGTTCCAGACCGAGACCGCAATCCGACAGAAGTCCTTCTCGTCTGTGGAAATTTGCCGCAATATCTGCATTACGACGAGCACAACCTAACGTCGTCGGTGCAATCGGTGGCTCTACGACGAAAGAACGCGACCTGGTTGCAACGGATTTGGTCACCGTTCGTCAACGGTTCCGATTTAATTCTTACCAACGTGCTGCTGGACGAGTGCCGAAATCTGATGGTGCGGGTGCGATTCAGTGTTTCGTCGAACAACATAATCCGGATAAATTACCATGTGGTAAGCGACCGAATGCAGCCACTGGAAACTGCGCATCGGATGGTCATGAACCTTGGAGGGAGCACTGGCGGATATCTGAGTACGTACGAGCATGTAGTTCAGGTCAATGGAAATGGGTTCTATAAGACTAGGAAAAACCGCATAGAGGATCGTATTATTAAAGAAATGACAAAAGATTTGGCTGATTTGAGGGTTGCTCAGCACATTGGAATGGCTATTTACCGTTCAGAAGAACATGGTTTCGACGCATTATACAAACTTTCGGAACGGCAAGGAATGCACTTTGATTCAAGAATAATCCACGCAAGAACAGGAAGGGTCGTTGAAGTCTATTCTGACTTTGGGTGGCTTCGATTTTCAACCTTGGATGATCTACCGGATCCAGGAAACTCCATCGTGCCTTTCTATGCAAGTTTAGGAGTGAAGAGAATTGACCAAATCTTCAACCTGGATGGTTTTGTTCGCTCTGTGGTACATCTAGTAGAGGGAAGCGATGAAGAGATTTCACAGTCAAGTCTTGTCAGTTCGTTGCGAAGTTCCACTACTATGAACGATTCAGTGGTTCAAGCGCTGATCGATGACTTGTTGTTGCGGAAGCTAGAAGAAAGAATTCGTGCTTTGAAAGATGAAGGCATACTATCGGTAGCGGAAGCACGAGGAATCATTGAACATCTGCTGCTCATGAGCTTAGACAAGACGGACGAGTTCATTAAAGATGCAGCTAAGCAATGCGCTCAAGCACTGATAGAGGATTTGGTGGTTGAAGCTGTTTCCACATCGTGCTCCATTGATTTGGATAGTAACCAGGAAGACACTTTAGATGGAGAAGTATTCAGCGGTGCAGATTCTCAGAGTATGTCAACAGAAACAAACCTGGAAACTATAGAAGAGGAACAAATATTTCCCGAGTTTCTGAAACATTCCGGTATTTTACTGCAGATGGTTAGGTCTCCTGTTTTTAAAAAATGTAAGCCCAAAGGAGTATTTTCAATACCGAGTCAAGTGCGTGAGCAGGAGCTCGTTTTTAACCACAGTGTTCTTTTGAAATTCGGCATTTGCAAGTCTCCACCAGTGGTCAATAAAGCAGAGTCATAATTAGAGAATGTTTGTTTATTTTTTTTTTAAACAATCAAATCCTTTTGTTATTTATTTATTCGAACTGTTGCTATCTGTGAATAGTGGATTTTTGGCCAAGTGTGCCACCTTAAGCGATTTGTTCTGTAACTTTTGAAAAACTTCTTGTTGAAACTCGGATATGTTTTCAATGCCAATTTGCGCACTAATGATTGGGTCCCAGTAAAACAAGGCAAAAAAGCTATTTCTGAAGCGCCTGAAGGGCACCTAGATGATATTGTTCTTCACTGATCGACCACTAGAAACAATTACTATTTTGTTCAGTTTCAAACTGCCATATACACTTTTTCGATATTATACTTACTTGATACTTGATGGGCTACAGCTCTTCGATGAACCTACGCCGAATGGAGTATCCTTCTCCACTGGACTCGATCCTGGGCCAATCGCTTCCAGTCGCCCTGAACATTGAGCCCCCTCAGGTCCTCTTCAACTGCAAAAAGCCATCGTGTACGCGGCCTTCCACGAAGCCTGCGGCCTCTTCCGGGTTCTCTACTAAATATTATCTTCGCTTGACGTTCTCCCGACATACGAACAACGTGACCAGCCCACCGTAGTCTGCCGTGTTGTATAAGCTTAATAATATCCAGCCCTTTATACACCTGGTACAATTCGTGATTCATGCGACGCCGCCAGATACCGTTCTCCTGTTTACCGCCGAGTATTGTCCGCAGCACCTTACGCTCAAACACTCCGAGAGGTCTCCGATCAGCCTCCTTTAATCATTCTGACGGAATCCTGTTTAGTGCTCGCGTTTTCGGGGGCACACCACTCGATACGGAAGCAACGCACAACTGTCATTTTTATTATTTCACGCATGCTGCGACGCAGCAAAGCTAAATCAACAAAAATGACAGTTGTGCGCCGCCTCTGAATCGAGTGGTGTGCCCCCGAAAACGCGAGCACTTTTAAACTTGGATTCCGTCAGGAGTGACCTTAACGTCCATGTCTCATGGCCGTATAAAGCCACCGGAAGAATCAGAGTAGTATACAGCGCGAGTTTTGTTTTCGTTTGCAGACTACGGGACTTAAGCTGGTTACGAAGTCCGTAATAAGCCCTATTTGCAGCTGCAATACGCCTTTTCACCTCGCGGGTAACATCATTATCGCACGTCACTAGATAAACAAATTCTTCTACCACTTCAAATTTTTCACCAACACGCACTATTTCGCTACCACCACCACTAATGAACCCACGTTGATTGCCAGCGACCATGTACTTCGTTTTGCTGGTATTGATCGTGAGTCCAATTCTCGCTGTCTCCCTCTTAAAAGGCACAAAAGCCTCTTCCACGGCACGGCGATCAATTCCGATAATATCGATATCGTCCGCAAATCCCAGGAGCATATGCGATTTTGTGATAATGGTACCGCTTCTTTGCACACCAGCTCTCCTAATCGCTCCCTCGAGCGCTATATTGAACAGTAGGTTCGAGAGTGCATCACCCTGCTTTAATCCATCTAAGGTTACAAATGACGTCGATATTTCATCCGCAACCCTTACACTTGATTTCGATCCGTCCAACGTTATACGAATCAGCCGTATCAGTTTCGCCGGAAAGCCATGTTCAAGCATAATTTGCCATAATTCATTCCGTTTCACTGAATCGTACGCCGCCTTGAAATCAATAAACAGATGATGTGTCTGCAAGTTGTACTCCCGGAATTTATCAAGGATTTGTCTCAGGGTAAACATTTGATCCGTCGTTGATCGGCCCTCACGAAAACCTGCTTGGTATTCGTCGACGAAGGACTCTTCAAGCGATCTTAATCTGTTGAACAGAATACGGGACATAATTTTGTATGCCGAATTAAGGAGGGTTATTCCTCGGTAATTGGCGCACTCCAGTCTGTGCCCTTTCTTAAAGAGAGGGCAAATGAGGCCGTCCAGCCAGCTAGAAGGCATTTCCTCGTCTTCCCATATTTTCGACATAATATGGTGCAGAACTTCATAAAGCTGCTCACTGCCATGTTTGAGAAGTTCAGCCGGGAGCTGGTCCTTCCCCGCAGCCTTATTGTTTTTCAGCTCTTTGCCAGCTTGTTTAACCTCATCTAGTGTAGGTGACTCCACAGCTTGTCCATCGTCGCTAATATTTATTCTGTTCACCGATGCACCGTCACTTCCTCCATTCAACAAAGTCTCGAAGTGTTGCTTCCACCTGGCAGCCACTTCAGTTTTATCTGTCAGCAAATTCCCTTGTTGGCCGTTGCACATGACGGGAGATGGCGCTGTCTTTCTCCGCACGCCATTGACAGACTCATAAAACCTCCGCATATCGTTCTGCTCCATTTTTTCCTGCGCCTCACTAATAACTTGTTCTTCGTACTCTTTTTTCTTCCTGCGGTGGGTTCGTTTTTCAGCTGCTCTTGCTTCCTTGTACCGATCTCTATTCGATCGGGTACCCGACACCAACATCCGGCTTCTGGCAACGTTCTTCTCGTCTGTCACTCTCTGACACTCCACATCGAACCAACCCGTCCTGGGTCGCTTCTGTGCAGTGCCTACCACTTCTCGTGCTGTTGTGCTCACCGCTCCATGGATCGACTCCCATAGATCGTTGATGTTGTCGCTAACGTTGATTGCACTTATCCGTTCGTCGAGCTTCTGGCGGTACTCAGCCGATACTCCTTCCGCCGACAATCGCTGGATATTGTAACGCATCGTTCGCTGTGATCTTTCGTTCGATACAGTTGACAACCGTGATCGAATTTTACTGACAACGAGGTAGTGATCAGAGTCAATGTTCGGACCTCTGAATGTCCGCACATCGATAACATCCGAGAAATGGCGCCCATCCACCAGAACATGGTCTATCTGGTTGCAAGTTTCACCATTTGAGTGTCTCCAGGTGTGCTTTCGGATGTTCTTTCGTGCAAAGTAGGTGCTACTGATGGCCATCCCTCTGGCAGCAGCAAAATTTACTAGCCGTAGGCCGTTGTCATTGGTAGCGGAGTGAAGGCTCTCCCTACCGATTATGGGACGGAAAAAGTCCCATTTTAGCGTCTCCGATAACAATTTTCACGTCATGCTTTGGGCACTCTCCATAGGCTTTATCAAGACATTCATAAAACGTGTCCTTCACGTCGTCGGATTTATCGTTTGTCGGTGCGTAAACGTTGATTAGGCTGTAATTGAAGAATTTGCCCCGTATCCTTAACACACAGATTCGTTCGCTAATGGGTTTCCACCGCATCACTCGCTTCATCTGCTTGCCCATCACTACGAAACCAACTCCATGCTATGCTTTTTCACCTCCGCTGTGATAGATGTTATACTTGAATGCAGTATTGGTCGTGGGGTCCACGGCTCGGAATTCACGTTCTCCGGATCTAGCCCATCGGACTTCTTGAATAGCAGCCACGTTCACTCCAACCTTCTGCAGTTTACGAGCCAGAAGGCTCACTCGTCCAGGTTCATTTAGGGTCCTGACATTCCAGGTATCGAGTCTCCAATCATAGTCCTTATTTCGTTGCCGGGTCGGTTGCCAAAAATAACGTTCTCTTTTTCTTCTATCTCCATTTTACGTGGTATTTGAGAGGCTTCAGTAAGCTACCTTACCGGGGTCGCGTTACCTACATCGCGATGATGGGGCTGCCACCTTAGGTATAGCTGACGCGATACAGCATTTCGTTAAGCAGCCGCTGGGTACCAGGCAGACGCAGTTTGAGCCGCACCTCCTGGTGAACAGACGCTCGAGGCGTACCTTCTCACTCTAGCTGATGTCAGAAGGACAACAGTGCCCAGGCTGCACTACCAGCTAAGTACACAACCCTTAGCTGGCGGTCTTTTGTCATCGGACGACCCGTGGAAGCGTGAGATATGGACTTGTGGGGACCAGAGCTCTGTTGGGCGCTCCTTCCTTGATGTCAACCCACCATTTTGCAGCCCTTTCGATATTATATTTATATTTAATATGGCAGCTTAAATGAATCAATTGGAATATCAGGCCTGGTAGCGAGTCACTTGTTAGTGACTTGGTCACTATTTTGAGTCTAGTCACTAAAAAGTCACTATTTGCATCAAAAAGTCACTTAAGTCACTATTTTTCTGAGAATGGTCACTAAAGTCACTATTTTTTCGAAATCCCCGATTGTGAAAAAGATCTAAACGAAAATCTTTTGTACCTATTATTATCAACTAAATCAAATGTGAATTTGGTAGAAATATATTAAATTTGTGAAATATACACCAAAGAAGTTCCAAGTTTGTTGTGAAAATCGTGAAGTTATTTCTGAATCATGTCAACTATGATCTTTTTCTTCACGAATGGAATTTGTTAAAATGCGAAAGGCTAACCCCAAGTAAAGAGTACAGAATTGAGGAGTATTGGAACCCGAATCACATCTGTTGGTGAGCGTTTATACCCTCCGGTGACAATGATAGTGAATAGCCTCAGTTTCATCACTTGACAATGAGGTTTGATGTTTCTCAACATCAAGGAGAATATTAAGCGATAATGGCATCGATGACAGAAAGTACATTATGATTATTTAATAGGTTATTAAATCCGTTTATGTTTGTTAAATCCGCCTTGTGACCCTTCGAGATAAGTATCGAAAAAAAAATTTAGAGCAAGTTATGTCAGAAGTAATTTTAAGTAATTCAAAACTTTATCATTGATTTTTTTCAGAAATATTACATTTTTATAAAAAGAATCTGTTTATTGAAAATTAAAAATAGATAACCAAAAAAATAGTGTGCAAGTGAATGAATTGGTCGAATTTCCAAAATCTGAAATAAAACAAAACAATAATTAGATTTAAAAGATTTCTTTGACTCAAGATTATTTGGCCACCCATTTTTATTAACTAAAGTCTGCCATTCAGAAATTAAAGTTTATTAGGATTTCTGGATTCTAATAAGAGACCATCGTTTTATAATTTTCAAAATTATTTTCAAATATCACGTCGAGTTAAAAATCTCAAAAACTTCATTTAAATTTATCATTATACCATAGTTTAATAACAGGTAAAATCGTATTTTTAAAATTTCTTTATTTTTTTAATTATTTTATATTTTTCAAACAAATGGTCCTACCAAAGATGTATGTATAAGCTTTGTGAGTCCAAATAGTTCATCGTCTAGGAATCAATTAAATCATTTTATATCATTCTTTGGGTGTTCTACAGAAACTTCGAGCTCATATTAAACAACAAATGTTGTTGTAATTATCAACATAATTTTGTGACACAACTTTGGTACTCACTACCCATTCCCGTGACGCTGGATAGATACCTTCTCGTGGTGTGTCACTTAATATAAGGCACCATGGTCACATTGCTAGCTTCTAAGTTATCCAACGAATACCATCCTAGCCACTGGCCTCTTTCCTCCACCCTCTCCCTCCTTACGATAAAGATGGGCGTGGCCAGATTGTTATTTTTGCTTTTTCTTCATATGTGACAGCATTCTATATATGGATTCAATAACAAAACACTACTTTGCAATCTACGAATTATACCGTAACAATGCTAATGCAACTTGTAGTTCTATACCCGGTTCAAAACTTCATACAAAAGTCATTATTTGGTCACTTTTTCTACAATTGAAAGTCACTATTTGGTCACTTTTTCGTCATCGTTGATCACTAAAGTCACTATTTTTGAACGGCGTTCATCGCTACCAGCCCTGGAATATTATAAATTTGCACTCAATTGTGACGCTCATTACTCGATATATGTATAGAAGGGATCATTGAGATAGGTATCGAAATATGGAACACAAAATATCAATCAATTATCATAGCATGTAGAAATGTAGCCTAGGGTCATTTGGCCGAATGCAGTTTGGACAAATTTAGTGAAGTGAGAAGTAAGATGTGCGAAGTGAATAGTGGAAAATGAGAAAGGAGATGTTCGAAGTGATTACAGAGTAGTCAGAATTGAATACCGAGAAATGGGGGAAGTCAGTGGAGAAAAGTGAAAAGCAAAGTGAGAAGTAGGAAGTTAGTAGTGAGGAAAACAGAAGCAAGATGTGAGAAGTGAGAGATAATAATTGGAAATTGAGAAGCGAGATATTGAGGAGTGGAAAATGAGTAGTGCGATATAATACAGAAAGAAGCCAGAAGAAGGAAGAAGAAAAAAGGAATAAATGAAAATAAAGAATAAGGTCGATGGAAAGAGAAAGAAAAAATAAGAAGGGAGAAAAATAAAATGGATGAAAAAAGGAGAAATAAAAATAATAAGGATGAAGGAAAATCAAGTAAGAAGAAATAATAAAAAAAGAACAAGGGAGATAGAAAAAGTAGGAAAGGAAGATGGAACAAAAGAGAAGGGAGAAAAGAAAGAAATTAGGAGAAAGATGGAAGAAAGAAGCAAAAACGGGGCTGCTACAAATTAACCAAATTTCAAACCGCGAAATCTGCGACTAGCAAAATAAAATCCGACTGCAAATACAAAACCGCGACAAACAAAAACATGATTTTATCATCCCAAAGTACGTTTTAAAGATTATTTTAAATTTATTTAGTTGCTAATATAGGCAATAGAAAAAAATGTCAGAAGTTTTGTACATCATCAACCAGAATGTGTGTTACAAATATTTCAACATAATATAACCGCCGACGAATTCATCATCATTTTCCCCGTTGTTGAACTTAATCTAGAATTTAAAAAACACCTAAATAAAGAATAAAAAAAATCATCATTTGCCTGGCGTTTCCGTTTTACAACATTTTCATGTTCCTCAATTACTTTGCTTCAATCAGTTTTCTCTTTTTACTTCTCTTCGTTTATCCTTTTCTGCTCTTTCTTCAACTCTTGCTTTGCTGCGTGTGCTTGTCTGGCAAATCTTGCTTTTAAACGCAACATTCAAACGGAGATCTTTCGGAATCTTAAAATCAGACAAATTGTTGTCAAAAACATCATTCCATTTAAGATGTTTTTTTTCTGTGATTGAATAACTCCTCTGACATGCTTGCTCGATTTTAAGACATGGTGTGTTTTGAAGTTGAGAACCGGCACTCAGCCTCCGCATTTGAATGTGAATTTGTTATGACGATTCTAAAAAGCTTGTTCAATTCGGGAAATAAGTTGAGACTGAGATCATCTTCAACTTCCCATAGATTAAGTGATTTCAAATTGACCACTTCTTCAAATATTGTTGATGTATCAAGTCTAAAATCTACAGATTCAGCAAGTTTCATGATATCCCTCTCACTGTCGTTAGAGAAAAGCCGGATCAGTTTGAGGAAAGACAATAGCTTGAAAATGTCATGTGGTACATTGTTGTCAAGTAGATAGCTAACCAGTTTTGAAATATTCTTTTTTATTCCTGACTTTAAACTGATTACAAGTTTGTTGCTAAAGTTTTCATCGTGAATAACCTTAGCAATAATGATATCTTTAAATTCCACATAAGCTGTTTTTGTCAAAGCCACGCTGAATAAAAACTTGCTCGATTTGTTCATCGCGATAGATTTTCGACAACCATGTCGTCATAAACATTCTCATTTTATCATACACATCAAACAAAATTATACTATTCGTGTCAAGAAATTGAATCAATTAATTACAAAAACTAGTTGCACAATTACTTTTTCGTGGAATATTAACCGAATTTCTTCCAAACTTTGTAGTAACATTAACTGACTATAGTTTTCTTGTAGAACATATGCGGCACTACCTAGCTGCACCCAGCGCGAATCCACAAAATTCACGAACTTCTTGGGCTTGATTTTGTCGTCAACTATGATGTAGGATCCAAACAATGTACCATTGGCATCAGTTTGCTGAAGCCAGTTTTTATCAAAGGGAAGATCCACAAAGTACGTCACGCAAAAATTGACGATTTTCAACCCCCCTCCCCTCTTCGTCACGCTTTTTGTATGAAACCTCTAAATTTTTTATATGAATCGTCACGCTGCTCGGAACCCCCCCCCCCTTCCCCCTAAGAGCGTGACGGCCTTTGTGGATGGCCCCAAACTGTGTTTTTCCTGGAATTATATTAAAAAAAGAACTGTTGTACTGCAGGTAATATACATGCAAGTTTTGCCAATAGTTTGGTAAAGGAATTTTTTTTAGAATAAGAAAGCATGTAGTAATTATGAGTAATGTTCGTTAATTTACGCTTCCTTGTAAATATAACTAGCACAGTGTCCTGGTTCTACTTTAGAATAGTGGTGATGAAGATCAAATGAAAACGTCTTTAATTTTGTAGAGATGAAATCGTTGAAAAAGTAAGCCCAGTAAGATTTTGAAGAGGTTTATTCCTGCAAGAGCTCGAAATATTATTAAGCATACTAATTATTTTATTTATATATTGTATTCATTATAAGAAATACAGAAGATGTTCAAATAATACAAGTGGTCTACGAATTCAACCTGTACTTTTGGAATTTTGAATGTTACACCTTGTTTCCTCTTGTCTCAACCTGAGATGTCTCAACAAACTATTTTAGATTACATATTAGACTACACATTCATCATATTTAGTTTCAGATGTACTTCGAATGTAAGAAGATCCGAAAAATGTGGTTATGTTATCAATGTTTTCCGTAGCTCAAGTTTTTCAAATTATCTTTTAATAATTTAGTTTCTATAGTTACCCATATTTGATGAAGACAAAAACATTGTTTAGTGAAGAGCACTTGACTTAATTTAATATACAATCACATTTTACACAAGAAAGTTACAATAAACAACGCACGCAGTTCAATGAGATGCTAAAAGACCGAAGAAATATGAAACCCGTTTTTTTGCATCAAAAGTCAACAAGCTGTCTTTGTCAACAGGAATCATAGAAAAAACAATCAGTACCATGAAGGAGCCTAGATTTGTCTCTTTCTAGCACACGATGTAATGGTTTGTTTTCATGTGGATAATATTTCTACACGCTTTTATAAATAAATGAGATGACAATAAGCTTCTACACACTCGATGAACATATCGCCCTCTTTTTTGCATCATGATACACGAATAAAAAAAAATAATTTAGATTTTTTTTTATTCCATAATAAATTTAAAAACTGCGAACATCATAAGAAATCCGCGATTTTTGCGACAAAATTTTAAGGAACCATGATTTTCGTGAATGGAAAGGCAAATCCGCGACAAATTCGCGAAATCCGCGAAAAAGACGAAAATCGCGAAATCCGCGACTATTGTAACAGCCCTGGAAAAAGAAAAAGAAAGGTAAAGAAAGAAGAAAGAAAAAAAGGAAGAAATAAGTTGGAAGGAATTATTTTACAATTTTCAATTTTCACATCTCACTTGTGACTTATCATATTTCATATCTCAGCTTTCACTTCTCAATCCTTGATCCTCACTTCTCATTACAACCTTCTTACTTCGCACTTCTCACTTCTCACTTTGGACTTCTAGTGCGAAGCTTTTCTACAGCTTTGCCTAATGGTCCGTTGTTTGAATTCCACTAGTAACGGAGTTATAGCTATTGTTTTAGTAACTTAGACCAAATGATAACAAAATTCCAATCATTCAGTTTAAGTTACTGCAACTAGCGCTATAACTCCATTATTAGTTGAACTCTAACAACGAACAATTAGGCAGAGTTGTAGAAAATCCTTCGCACTAGAAGTCCACCATACAACACATTTTGAAATTCTGTTTCTGGAATGAGTTATTGACAAAATACTAAATGATCGAACGCAAATAGTGCGTGTTTTTTCTTGTTTCGGACAGCAAAACGATCGCTCGGTCTACCGAAATATTGTGGTCTGTATTGCGCGGCCGGTAATAAAGTTAATCAGTTCAGTGCGTGTTTTTTCGAAGTAGATATCTAGCAAGCGTTGTGCAGTGCGTGTTTTAGTCGTCGCGATGTAGTTGAGATATCGAATCAGTCTTCGGGAAAATACGTAAGACCGCGTTGCTTTTCCGTTTTTGTATCATCATGAATATGACATCGTTCAAAAGAAATAATTAGTCGCTTACCAAGGCGATTTCCAATATATTTCATCCCAACTAACATACTATTTCATTCCAGTGCGCTCATGGAAATGCAGAAGATTCGTCGGTCTCTTGTAGCAATTAGTGTTGGACCAATTTTTCCTTTCCTTATCCTAATTGACTGTGAGGCATCGTTATTGGTCTTGAATTGAAGAAACCCCGAAACATGTATGTACAGTGAGAATAGCTTTCTAGCCCCGAGAAAACAATTCAATTGGTGAGCTGTGCATTATTTATTGTTTCTCGACCAATCACGACTGGCAACTACGATGGGTACAGTCAATCAAGCTAAGCTAAGCTAACTACTAAATGATCGAACGCAAATTACTAAATGATCGATAACATCCTTGCTTCCTACTTCTCATGGCCTATTTCTTATGAGATGTGAAAAATATCTCTTTCCATTTCTCGCTGTACATTTCATGTTATTCTCTTTTTTTTAACTATTCGACCAAATGATCCATTTGGCTAAACGACATTCGGTCAAATAGCGTTCAGCCAAATGCACAGTGGCTAAAATCGTGTTTTGAGCGCCTTTAATTAATAGTACCTTTATTATTCAATTTAGCTAAATGGTGTCTTCGAGACATTTTATCAGTAAGTCATTGCGCTTCTTTGAAGGTGTTCAGTTTCCTGAACAATCACCCTAAAAGTGAGATAAAAATTAAATTTTTCCTCTTCGCAACATATAAGGTTTGATTCTTCATAAAAGTTGTAGCAAAAGTTTTCCTGAAAAACTTTGTCGAAGACACCAAGTTCGTAATTTCGTTACTTTTGAAGATTTTTTACGTTTTACCTCTTACGTTGTCTACCTCTTAAAAAAGTTGTTTTCATATACCTTTTTCATTTTAATTTCTACAATTTTTGCATGTTCTCTGGAAAGTTTTAGATAATATAAATACGCCGTTTTGTGGCTACTGTAATTTAAAAACTTGAAAAATAAAAAAGTTATAACATTTTTATTGGATTTTTTAGTCATATTTGTTTTAATTGCTACTTGACAACGGGCAAATTGTGGCAGTCAATCTCATATGCATAACAAAGTACAAGTAATGATTTAAAAAAATACCCGAACTGTAGAGTCACAGATAACAAACATAAAGGCTAGAACAAATTTTACTCAAAAAGCTATGTAAATTAAAGTACCTTAGAATACTGACTGTGGCAATACGTCGTTTGGTGGCGCTAGGTGTCATTCATGGAGTCATGCGTACCAGCTATCACATTTCATCAAACAAATATTGGGCGCCAAAATGATACCAAGCTTGCCGCCTCTTCCAACACGAGGTAATTGCTGATGTTTATTTTTCATGCACTATGGAACCAAATTCTACGAAATGCATTTCGTTATCTCTAGCAACCTTATTCAATTACCAAGTAGAGTTTTTGCTACTCATGCCACTTCTCAATTTTATATTGTTGGATAAATATATGCTTATAATAGCATGTTCAGATTACGATAAGTTAAATCTGTTAACTACTATCAAAGAGAGGTAGTGTTCCGAAACAATTCATTACCGGAAATGCTAGTTAGCTTCCTCTACATAACCCGAATGGGACGACTAGGCGGGACATAGATGAATGGTAGAAAAATCAGTAATATCTCTTGAAGGGACGGTTAAGATCCAATATGAAAATACAGTCAAAGAACAATAATGAAAATACAGTCAAAGGTTGTAGCTGCTGTTCATCAACGAAACATCGCATCACAAAACAATCTATGATGGCAGCATAATCGCTTACGTTAGTGTGAAAAAGAAAGAAACTTTGCATATGGAATTGAAACCAGAGTGGAGAGGAGGATCTGTTGTTTATGTTTATGGTGGGTGTTGGCGCCTAAATTTTTGACACGTTCTTGACGAGAGAAATTTTGCGATGCCAGCGCCGCCACGAGATTGCCACTTGTGTTGCGTTCCAAAACTGTTCTTAAATTCTTTACACACGATTGAGAACGGACTTGTATGTCTGTTCTCTGTGGTAGAGTTGTAAGCGAATGTAAGCAATGATTCATCAAAAACCAATTCCTACTATGCAAGGTAGAACTATGCACCATGCGTCTCCATATGCTTGTATGTTTATTTTATACATCGAACATGTTCAAAACTTGTTGGCATAAAAATCAAGAAATCTTCAAAAGTAATGAAATTACGAACTTGGGGGTTTCGACAAAAAAAATTCAGGAGAACTTTTGCTACAACTTTCGCGAAGCATGTACCTTCCATGTTGTAAAGTGGAAAAATAAATTTTTCATCTCACTTTTAAGGGGATTGATCATAAGGATGAATCCCAAAGAAGTGCGTCGGTGTCTCGAAGATGTCATTATGCTAAATCACATAATAAAGGACAAAGGTACTATTGAATAAACGCGCTAAAAACACGATATTTGCCACTGTGAAATGGCCCGATAGTGTGTATATCGTGCATGTTAGCTGTTTTTTGACAATATCGAGTTAGGGAGATGAAAATTCATAGTAAAATTATTTCGACTTATAGACTATTGAGTAAAAGAGGTTTTCACTTACGGAGGGAACGCAGTATGTTAGATTCAAGGGAAATTGAATTTCATCGAGAGTTCACTGTAAAATTCCGTACACTATGTCTAGTGAAACGATCGCATCTATACGTGTACCTGCGCTGGGTCGTTTAATAGATATTTACTGAATAAATGACGGATGGCTAACTCGCCTCTACGACACACTTGCTCTAAACTCTGCTACCACCAAAAATACATACATATACCGTTATATGTGGCTAAGGACAACATAGGGCTAACGTAAAAGATATCCATCAATTCTGGACAGCAGCTCGGTTCAGATTCGACCTGGGCCCAGCCAGGATCCCCTTTCTAAGAATGACAAAAGCAGCCCTAGCCTTCTTGACCCGTGCGCCTACATCGGTTAAGCTGTCGCCAGTTGTCGCACACGGCCGGATCCCCTCTTTGTCGGGCCTTTGCTGAGACGCCTTGCATTCAGTGAGCCGGAAATCATGCATTCTGTTCCAGACATGGCAACATAATTGATGCAATTTTTACCCGGCTAGACGCCTTGCTCCACGTGCTACCATTGGATCCATTTATTCAATTAGAAGCAGAGAGAAGTACTTTGAATACCAGAAGAGATTCAAACCTCCTCGGAGGTGACCTAAAAGGTCATCTAAATATGCTAAACAAAATAAGTAAAGGTGGACCAATTTGGGTCATTGAGTAAATTACCTGTCGCGTCTTTCGGATTTGTCCGTTTATGGAGGCCATCCACTGCCCTATTCTTCAGCGAACGATTTTTTCACAACTAGATTTATTCGGGTTGCAAATTTGTATTTGTATCATCGTGTTGAACTATGAGGCGAATGCAAAAATTGTAAATTTGGCCTGAAAACCTCGTAGTTAATAAATGTGAGAGTGCTGAATGAACAGTGCGGGGAGCTGCAGGAGAATGGGGTGTAATGCCAATAAGAAGAAGACATTGTTTGATAATTCTCAATACTCAATCAAGTTCATTACCTGTACGCTTCATCCATGGAAAACATGTTTAAAGTTCTCCAAAACGTTCTCGAGTTAGCATAGCATAGTTACTATTAGTTAGGGTGTACTTCGTAGATTGGACACTAGTGATACTCATGTTTTTCTTTTGAAATCCTTGTTCAGATTGCTATCAACAATCAAGGTGGGTGTGATCCTTGATTTCAATCTAGGATAAAAAATCACAAAAGCATGAGGATTACTACTCCTGGTCACGCCCATCTTCACCGTAACTTGGGATAGGAAGGGAGTGTTGATGTAGTACTTACCTAACGAGAGGCCCCCGACTCAGCGACCTCGTAAGTACCACGGAGTTGGATATCGGGAAAGGTATTCGTTGGGTCAGGATTTGCCTGTAGCTGACAATGTGACCGTGGTAGATCTCACACCCTCCAAAACGTTCTCGAGCTCAGCCCAAAGTATCTTCCAGGTCAACCGAGACTTTTGCGTTGTCCTCATATAATAGGTATATGCCTAGTTTGGCTCAATAAACATATGTGAATAATGTAAACCTAATTTCCTTAAATACGAGTTATTCAAGTTCTTTCCAGTCCGTTTCTGATCTTATACCAAATTGTCTACCATCTAAACTAGTATTTTTTTAAAGCCCTCCTCATCGTTAAATATCCTATTCGATCAACATAAGCGACTCACAAAACCAGTTCCCATGCATATGAGTTATTCAAAGTTCTCCAAAACGTTCTCGAGGATAGACCAAAGTATCTAAGTCAGATTTTTTGCAATATCTTCGTCATGTTCGTCATGTTTAAGTCATGTTCAATGGGCATATACACTTCAAGAGCAGCCAATTCTTATGAAATAAATATGAGATGTTTCAATTTCTTCAAAACATTTTCGAGATTCCAAGGTTTTTTAGTTTTCATCTAATTTACATCCAAAAAAAATATTTCAAAGAATGTCGTCCTATAAGGTACAATTGACTTTAAAACAATGTTAATTGAGAATCGCTGCTTGATGAAATATCCATATTGAATTACAAATGGTCAAGGTTCTGCAAAACCGCACCATGCGTAGTTTCGACTGATTTGTAATGTTTTGTTCGAAGAAAAAAAGGAAGATGATTTATTTTCAATTCATGCTTACATTTGTTGGTGGATGTCCTCATGAATAGTTGAGGGATATCCGATACGATTTATGATCTATTAAAGTTACGATACAATAACTTGGGCAAGAGAAGAGTTTTTTTTTTAATTTCTTTAGGCGATAATGCCAACAAACAATTGGCATTGTTTGTTTGGTTTGTTTTTTTTCACCGTGCTGAAAAATCCTGTGAAACCTGGCTCAAATAGCAGTAAAACGAAAGAAAGAGAGAGTCTGTGAAGAAAATACTCTCAGAAAGTCTCAATGTAGTTAAGTATATTTTTATAATTCAAAACGATACTCTACAATCACGTTCACGGTATACGTCACATGTTTACATTCAAACTGAATGTTTACATACATACTGGGAATGCATGTTTTATGCTGTGGTTTTCTGTATGCTGTGCTCTACATAATATCTCAGTAGCCCGCACAAATTTGGTCTGGAATTAGGTCAAATTAAATGTTTGAAATTGTACTTTTTCGATTTCATTCACAAAAAAAATCATCTTTTGTCAAAAATTAAATATAATCAGGCATGGGCTGTTTCGGAGGCAACAAGTCTACTAAGAAAACTCCTTCCCCTACTCAAAATAAGCAATGCCAAAAAAAGCCATGGTCCAAAGATGAATGGAAAGTACACGGTCGGTATTTCTCCCAACTTTCTACACCAAAAAAGAATTATGCCGAGGAAAAACTATATAACACTCCGGTAAACTTCGACTAGTTATTCATGTAGAATGTAGTATGAACATAAGCAATTTAATTCATTTCTAGAAACAACAAAAAGTGCCTCTAAGCATTTTGAAGCATCGAGTGGAGAAATTGTCCAAACCGAAAACAATAACCGTCGCCAAGCACGACTGCCCATTGGCTCCCAACAAATGTCATTGCCACATCGCCGATCCCATCCGAAAGGTGCCAAACCAGGCCAAAAACTATGTCCCCACTCATCGAATCAACGCGCTGAGCCAACCCAAGTTGGACTATCAGGAAGTGATTCGCTGTTTTCCGATGCAACGGGTAATGTGTCTCAACAAGAGTATCCTAACGCCCCGTTCCAGCTACCGAGTCAAGAAACTCGCCATGCCAAAGTATCAGTACCTGTGTACGCCCGATACCAATCCGTTCGGTGTGAAACCGGAAGCCCTGGTTGCCAGGGCCACTCCCCGCACGGTGATGCTGGCCCAGCCGAAAAGTTTCTCTTGGACGAATTGAACGTGACACCAAGCGTGCTAATTTACATGGGAAAGGATTGTAGAACGCTCGTTGAATAAATCACCCTGGAACTCCTTGTGCTCTCATGAAGCAAAATGATTGTGTTTACTATGCAAAGAATCTCTTCTATGTTCCAGATTAAATTTTTACCCCGTTGCGAGTGCTGCACTCAAAACTTTGCTTGACAACTTCCGGGTTAAACTCATTATACTGCTACCCGGCACTACACTTTTAATCATAGCTTGAACAAGTTGGTAGAACGAGCAAGAATGAATGATGTAATGAAACTTAATTCCAGTGGAAAACAATCCACAATCCATAAAGTCTACAATCGTTAAACTTTGAACAGTGGAAAATCAACAACAAACTTCATGAAGGGCATTGGGTAGTTAGTTTATCGCTTTTATTTTGGGGATGGAGCGACAATCGGGCCTCTTCATCGACAGGAAGTTCAAATATGTACATGTACAATAGATAGCAATTAGAACCGACACAACCCTTGTTCTACTAAAGTAGCCACAAAAACAATTTACAAATTTACATCAATTTACATCGAAATAGTTCCGATTTGGTTCTAATATTAGGGCCAGTTGTGTCCCTATGGTTGGGAATGGTGTGAGAAAAGAAAATGCTAAAAGACACGTTGCAAAAGATCATTCTGCCACTTTATATCTTGGAATGGCATGCTCAAGTTCGCGCGCACGTGCCCCCAGCCAGCCCACATAGTCGCCAGCAAAGAGTTTGAGTGGATTCTTATTGTACTTGACACGAAATGGTCGCCACCTTTTCAATAGAGCATGACGTTTGCTGGGGTGGTTCTTCTTATCTATTATGATGAAGCTATTTGTTTTAACTCTCCTTGGGCTAAAATAAGAACACCCCGGGGGAAATAAAAAGCACAAGAAACTGGCGTAATACGCTAGGAGAAGAAGAAACGCTGTGAAAAAAAAAAATAATCATAAAAACTATCCACAGCAAGATATGGGATGTGGTTCTCTAAATTATTTTTAAAGTAAAAAAATGATATTTTTTTGAAAATGATTTAAAGCGCAAAGTTAGACTATTGATTACACATCTACATTACATATATTTACATATTTGATTGTCAATGATAATAAAGTTTTATCTTGAATTAATCCCGGAGAAGGTACTACTTTTGATGTTTATTGAACTACTAATCCCGTAAAACAAATCCTTTCCAATAAAAATCTTAGTTCGTAATTTTTAAAATTATTTTTATATACCTTGCCGTGATAAATTTCTGTGATTCCATAGTTGCGAAACACTGGATGGAAAGCAAAATCTAAAACGCCTGGGCAGAAGAGTGGAGAAAAAATAATCTTTCTTCCTGAGCAAAGTCAAAGGAACGACTGAAATCTGGGAAGATAGACCCGACTGGAGAGAACAAAAGGCACTATCAAAAAGGCACTATCACTGGCTACTCTTGGATCTCCCATAATTTTTCTGGCCCATTCCGGAAAATGTGCTAAACCTGCAACGTTAAAAATAGCGTTGAGCACATCATCTGCTAATGCCCGCAGCTGAGACCACTGAGAGCTCAATACCAGGTTAGCGGCATCCGAGATTCTCTGAGCAATGACCGAGTTCAAGAAACCCTAATGATCCTTAAAGACGCTAAAGTAGTTGATCAATTATAAAATCCCTAGATCAAACCTTCCCGAAACGACGACGATCATCAAATGCGAACTGACAACGACAACGCACACCTTACAAAATATTACACTAGATCGACAACGACAGAAACAAACGAATACGGACCATTAAAAAGACACGCTCTATGTACGGCAACGTATTCCACAAATGTATACGATTCCAGTACTCAAGACTCCATTCATTTTTTTCTATTCCAGGGCTGAAAACCTTAATAATGAAGAAAAAAATTCTGTGATTCTACTCTATTTCTGATGACAGGATTCATCCGCTTCTTTTAGCATATAGACCTGAACTTTGAAATTATTACCTTTTATTATTATCAAGAATTATAGATGTTGTCCAAATGATAATAATGATAAGATGTTGTCCAAATGATAATAACTGCATACTATCAAAGTAACATTTATTTATCTTAGCATTAACGTAAATTGAAAACATATTTAACAGACGTTGCAGTGCAGTTAGTCCAGAATTTTCAACATGATTTGGACTTACGTGTAATTCTATAAAGCCAAGAAGACCGAAGCAGGTCGGGTGTTTAGTTTTATTTTGAGCGGTCGAAAAGTAAATCGAACACAGAATTTTTACGGGATCTGATAATAAGGTTCTGTGCTGATTAAGCGATTGATCGTATTTCGATCGGCAAGCAAAATATTTTGTTTTGCTCTGTACTGTGCAGAGAGTAAATCAATTAATGTGCATTTCATAAAATTCCCTCACATAGATCGCGAAGTGAATCCAGATAAAATATCCTATACAACTAAAACAATATCACATCCCAAGACAATTGTGGAGATGCAGAGGTACTATCGGGTTATCGAGAGTCGAACTAAAAATCTTCCTATATGACGGTAAAGACGTGGCCGGTGCCGTTATTGACTCGAAATATGTGAACTTCTGAAACTTGTACATTTAGAATGGATAGCAAATCGCATGCCCCATTCGTATGGTTCTCTGTGCTATTTTACAAGTTCCAGTCAATGACGGAGTAGCAACTACGAGTTGTACGGTCATAATGCTTATGCTCATACTCTCTCTCTCTTCCGGCATACGTACTACATGTCCTGCCCACTGTAATTTGTCTATTTTATAGCATGCCGATGTCTACATTTTTGTACATTTGGTACAATTCGTGATTAATTCCACTGCATTTTTCATCATTTTCCACCACGCCGCCAAGTATTAAGCGCACTCCATTCCGAGAATTCGCTAGTCTGCAGCTTTTAAAGTCCATGCTTCATGGTCGACTGGACGAATCAACGATTTGAATAGAGCTAGTTTTGTCCGTGTCTGTAAGCTGCGAGACTTAAGCTGACTACAAAAACCGTAGAAAGTCCTGCTTGCAGCCGCAACATGTCTTTTCACCTCGTGGCTAACATTATTATCACATGTAACGAGTGTTCCACAACCTCAAATCACATCCCATCCATTTCTATCTCGGGACTACTACCGTTTGCACTTCCCCGTTTTCTTCCAGCCACCAAGTACTAAGTTTCGACAGAGTTTATGTTCAGCCCATTCTTTCAGTGAGTGCAAGATAGAATGCGTTCGTATTAGAACACAGAAAAGTCGCGAGAACCGGATTTGTGCTGTAAATTAAGTTTGAGTAAATATATTAAATACATGGTTGGACGCGTCCGTATTAAGACACAAAATAGTCGCGAAATCCGGGTTTGTGCTTTGTGCGAACGGTGAGCAAATAAATTAGTGCAAGATTGAACGTGTTCGTATTAGGACGAAGAATAGTCGTGAGATCGGGGTTGTGCTTGTGCGGTCGGTGAGTAAATAAAGAGTGCTTATTCGTGTTTTTGAGAAGTACGCAGAACGATCGCGCGATCATCTGAATTTATTCTGTTCTGCTTTTTGCGGCCAGTAAATAAATTAGTGCGTGTTTGTTTTTCGGAAAGTGCGTAGAACGATCGCGCGGTCATTCGAAATAATTTGTTCTGCTTTGCTCAGTATACGGTCAGCCATATTCTTTCAGTCTCCCGTTTGAAAGACATGAAAGCCTCGTCCACTGCTCTTAATTTCGTTGGGAAGTTCTACGGAAATCTCTCGTAAGGTCTCCAGAATATATATGAGAAAAATTTCGTAGTTTTCTAGTATCGGCTCTTTCAGTCTTATAAAGCAGCTAAAACGTTATTGCATCTATTTTCCGACGTTTCGGTGTATATTTCACCTTCTTCAGGGATTTAGAAGGTGAAATATACACCGAAACGTCGGAAAATAGATGCAATAACGTTTTAGCTGCTTTATAAGACTGAAAGAGCCGATAATAGTCAAACAAAATTGAGCACAACAGTCGAAAGCATCCTTTCAAAAGTAGTTTTCTAGGAAAACTCTTCAGAACGTCCACGAGAAATAGTGTTAATGTTGCTTCAAAACATTCTTCTTCATTTTCTCCCGATACTTTCTTGATAAAATTGATATTAATTGGGAAAGTCAACAATCAACAATGCTGTTCTCACAACTGGCCCTCTACTAAAATTTCAATTTATGTTCGCTTCATACTCGTCGCTCGCTTGTGACACTTATCCATACTGTTCTTCATTGTTGCGCTCCCTCTTACTTTGAGCTTTAGCTGTTGTACTCATCGATAAATGTCAATAAATCAATAATGATTGAGTCATGTACCGTGATCAAAAAACTTTCCCAATTAGAATACAAATTGGCAAAAAGGAATGGCACAAATTGAAATGCGGTTCGAATAAGATCATCTTGGGCAAAGTAAGAGCTGCGGGATGAGGCGTGAAGCAAAGTAGCGCGACTTGAATCGCGTATGAATCTCCAAACAAGCCACCGATCGATAGAACTGTTCTCATGCGGCGAACAGCATAATAGTAGGTTGAAATCGCTGTTATTTTGCCTGTCTTGGTAAGAGTAGTCACCATGCTACTACCCAAGCCATTCCTGGGTGGACGTTAGGCAAAATAACAGCGATTTCAACAATGCTGTTCTCACAACTGGCCCTCTACTAAAATTTCAATTTATGTTCGCTTCATACTCGTCGCTCGCTTGTGACACCTAATCCATACTGTTCTTCATTGTTGCGCTTCCTCTTACTTTGAGCTTTAGATGTTGTACTCACCGATAAATGCCAATAAATCAATAATGTTTAAAATTGATATTGTTAGGAATTACATATTCTTAGGCCGATTCCCCGGAACAGCAATCATTCTACTTTGTATCAACTTGCAAAAACAGATCATAATAACGCTGAGAACGAAGTGCAATGATCGTTCGTTAATTGGAGCACGGCCTCAAACCAACAAGCGAATATCGGGTTTTGCGAATGTCTACTGTAAAAGATAAATTATCAGCTTTGAGCTCAACTACAGTGGCGGTTTTCATCAAAACGACGAACAATAGGCGGTTACCAAAATGAATATCGGGAAAAAAAGAAATTCGGTTCCGTCATGCCTTATAGCACAGGAGCCTGGTGAATAGAAACGCAACATAAAGTATCAACTTTGCTTGAATTTCAAATTGATTCATTCGTTAAAAAAAAGAGTAGTAAAATGTTCGAGAATTTTTGAAAACAAAATCAATACAGAGCGTTAGCAGCAATCCTTTCTAGTTCTTGAACTTATTGATGAATCCAAGGGCAGCAGGTCAGCAAAAATATGATTTTGAAAAAGTATCACCGGCGCGTGCTTACTCGCAATCTACATGCTGATACATTTACAGTTACATAAAACAACCGAAAACCGAAATACGCCGCTCCAAAGTTGCGAGGTGATAATGCTAGAAAGAGACGAAAAATAGGAGAAATAACACGGTGTTTAGTACCTCCCCGAGTCACCTTAAGCTTGTCGCAGACGATCGAGGAAGGTATCGTTCGATGCCTGCAGGTGCTTTTGTGTTATTTTACCAGATGTCGCTTTAGGACTTGCACAAATAACATTATATTTTAGAGCAGACGTGGCCTACAAACATACTCCAGACAGTGGAATTCATAGGGTTCAGGTCCGGAGAACTCGGTGGCCGCTCTTAGCTCTACATGAACCCTGAAAACCCCTTAGTTTGGTTTTCTTTACTTTTTGTGCCTAACCCTGTCGTAAGACCCAACTCCTGGTTTCAAAGTAACGACATGCCCAAGGTTCGACGACGTTTTGTAGAGATAGTTCCCAATACGTATTTTGTATTATATTATTTTTACTCACTCACTTCAATTGCCGGATCCTGTAAAAAGATTTCATCGCTTCAAATGTGAATAATATTATTTATTAGGTATACAAAATCAATGTGACTTGAAAGCCCCCAATGTACCTATTCTAGAAACTTGGATAGTTTGGGATTGCTATGTTTAACAAACTCCCTATTGGTGATAGGTGTGGCACCGAATGTCACTTTTTTAATGATGTTAGGACTCGAGTTTTGCTTAACAAAAATCATCAGGGTGGCCACTCACCCGGGAATCCGGGAAAACCGGGAAAAACCTGGGAATTTGAAATCACCGGGAAAAAGCCGGGAAAACCCCGGGAATTTGATGAAGTCACCGGGATTTTTTTTCAAATCTATATAATTTTTTTAATCCAAAAGTATATGTTAATTTTATAATATAGCAGATCTGATTATAACTTTAAAACACTTGAATTCGAAGCTGTTTATTTGAAATGAATTATGAGAATTACTCGATAAACAGCATCTTCAAACCAACATTGTTGGTTGTAAACAAACATTGGAAGGCAAACAAAAATCAATCTGCCACAGGAGCGTGCGCATTGAAAATACATTGGAGGATTTTCATTCTGAAGCGAGCATTTTCTGAGAAAATAACGATATGTATCCAACAGATTAAGCTCTACACACTCAGTTTTTATTTCTGCAGCTCGGCAAAAATCCGCACAGCCGTGCGCCAGCAAAATAAATAACTTATATTCCGGCAAAAATAGCGTTTGTTAGCTGATTTTCGGCAAATTATTAGCTGATTATTAGCAATTTTGACAGAAATCTCGGCAAAAAACATGTTTGTAAGTGTGTATATCAGAAAAGGGAATCAGTTTTAAGGGAAAGGTTTGCATTCTACAGAGTCGAATCGCAAATCAGTCCCGAAACAATGCTTAAGTAAATATTGATTTGATTAAATTTGTAATAGTATAATTTCATCAGAATTCCTTTAATTATTGTGATTTACTTGACCAATGGCTTCGAAGGTCGGTTAACTTGCCTGTTCCCTTTTGCAACAAGGTTTGCTAAACTCAATAAATGTTTGGTAGATTGCCTTGTTTTTTTGTTCCTTGTCTGTCAAAACATCGAAAATAAAGTCCGAGGGAAACAGTAAAAATCACGTGGGCAAACTTGTAATTTTTGACAGATTTTGCTATGAAAACGGGTATGAAGGTGAAAACGGCGATTTGAACGACTGTTCAAAGAGCGAATATTTCGAACGGTCGGGTCCAATAGGGAAATTCATGTACAATACCTACTTTCACATAAGTTTTCACCAACATTTGGCCTATTTGGATTTTGATAATGACTTATAGTAATGCTAGGTCTTCAACCGATATTTAATAAAGTTTTATCGCTAAAGCTTATTTTCAAGTGTTTGTTCAAAAAAGTCTTACGAGCTTTAAATAATTTTCTTAAATTTAATTAGCAATCCTTACTACATTAAAATAAATATTCTGATTAAATTGCGAAGAATCCATATTCCATTGCTTTCATATGTTCAGGAACTTTTATGAAGTCTATTCAAATTTTTGGAATTCCTTGGGAGCTTCCTGCAATTTACGCAGATTTCCAGGTACCAGTTTATGGTCGCTTGTCGTTCAATACTGCTATTTGATACATTTTTGACACACTAGAGGACCCTTTTTAGAAGATAGGTTTACTGAAAATAAAGTCTTAGCTTACCTTTTACAGCAAAAGACTGTTCGATTCTTTTTTTTTTTTGTTCGGGATGAACCACTGCGTCCATTTCATTGAACTTTTGTAGTATACCCGTGTCATTTGTTTAGTGCATGTCTTTCTGCTCCATTTCTATTGAGAAGAAATGAAGTAGTCGTTTTTTATTCAGATATTTTCTCAAGCTTAATGCAAGGCCTCTTTAGATTAAGGTACCGCTATTTATACCCTTCCAGAAACGGCTTATACCTACTCTCAAAGGCGCGCCCTCAATCAGTTTCGGCTCAACAATAAGTGGGATAATACTGATTTTGACCATGCATCGGTACTGCAGTTCAAACATATTTTTGCGTCTTCTTATGAGTTCCGGATTCGTTTTTGTACAGATATCCACTAAAAAGCTCAAAATAATTTTCTTATAACAGATATCTGATTTCATTGCGTTTGGCATTTCTGAATCTCACCTTTACACAGAGCTCTAATCAGTCAGAGGGTTCAGCAGATCCACCAAATTCGTATCCGCTTCTTTTCTAATTAATCAGCGCTCTGGAGCTTTGAGATTCATGTCATCGGCTTTAAAACCAGCCTAAGATTGAGTTACGTTTTTATAATTTACTCCATTGACTCCATCCAAAAGTGGCAAAAGGTGGGTCATCTAAAAGCAGATTATAGTCGTTCCATACTCTTCCGACCATCACTCATAAGTATTAACAAAAATAGTAAGAACTAGAGCACAGTGTGGTAGATCTTTCTCCGTAATGCACCACGAAAAAAGGTGTCTACCCAGCATTACAGGCTCCGTTAACTGCCTGGCTAATTGTTTCACCCCCCAGGCCATTCATCCCCTCGGCACGGGTCGCCTGACACCTTGGGATTCGGGGTTAGGCGATATGACCGGATTTACACCGTTACGCACTACTTCAGAGTATCCATATCCCAGCGTAACGGGAGTTCGATTCTTAGTTTTAATGCGAGAAATTAGAGAAAACATTAGACATATGATTTATATATTACATGTTATTACTGTTAGAATGTTAGAATTCAATGCTTATTATCAAATAAATGAATTGATAAATAAACATAATGTTGTATATTTTATATACCAAGAAACTATTCTCTTTGTTCAAATAAAATACATTGTTTTACATAATCAAAACCCTCTCAGGCACTTTTAAAAATTTCCGGGAAAATTTTGAAAATCCTACCGGGAAAACCGGGAAAAACCCGGGAATTTATTTTGTCGACTAGAGTGGTCACCCTGAATCATATAACATGCCGCAGCCAGTAGGGGCACTTTAAATGGATCCCGTGAGTATGATTTTTCTTTGTTTTCTTCTTTAAACGTGGGATAAAAACAAATTTTAAAAGTATATAGCCCAAGGGGCGACCCGTTCACGGTGTGTCTATGGGGAAATATTATTTTTCAAAAATCAGTATCTGAAACACCCACCACGTGAAAGTACATATATGCTCTCCTCTTTCATATACCGTCATCGGGGGTGACAATGGGTCAAATGGGGGTGAGAATGGGTCACTGTTTCATCTACTTAGAATCCTTGTAGAATAGATTTAATGTATTTGAGGGCAAGAAGGCTAAAATATAAGAGACCTTTTTGAACGATTTTTCTCTACGACCTCCAGACTGCCGGTGAGAGCGACGACCCATTGTCACCCCCGATGGCGGTAGTGGGTAATCTAAAAAGTTTTACCGGAGGATCTAGAACAATTTTTATTTTTTTCACTATTTTTGGTGCAAACTCCATAGAAATCTTAAATGATGGCCGATTAACCCCCCCCCCATATGTATGGAAAAATAAACCCCGATAGAATATTTTAAAAATGCACCTACGTGAAAGAGGAAAACCTATACTTTCGTGTAGTGAGTGTTTCAGAGATACTGATTTTTTGAAAATAAGCCTCTTCGGACAAACACACCGTGCGTTGCTAAAAAAAACAATGTTTTTTTCAATAACTCCGGAACACAATCGCCAATCGAGCCAATTTTCAATAGGGTCTAACTAGATCGCATTCCGTGTCGAAAGACCGAAAGACCGTTGCGAGAAAATCGCATAATGCTAAATATTGAAAATATAAATAATGGATTTGAAGATTGCCATAGAAAACTGATGCTGAAAAATTTATTTAAATTTGGATTTGGATTTAGAAATCCAATTCACAGAATCATCTTGGTTGATTAGCTACAGATCAACACTGAACATGAAGCTTGGGCTTAAAGCTTGAATTCTTAGCATGGTTTTGAAAATAAAATTTGTAATGCTGAAATTTTTATAATAAGTAAACTGATTTCGGCAAGGAGTTCGGTAATTATTTTTGGGAATTGGACTGGTGGATTGAAAAAAGGGATGCGATTTGAAGGATGTTTCGAAAAATGCTTTTGGAGATTGTAGTGACAGAACAATTCAGGAGTTAGTAGTTAAAAATAATGATTTTGAAATCTTTATTTGAAGGAATCAAGTTTTATTGGAACTGGAATAGAATATTACAGTTGGATATTAGACTGAGACACCAGTATTGAGTTAAGATATGGAACCACTGAATCGTGCTAGAAATTATTTTATTATTTGAATTATAAGCTTGAATTTTTGTAGATTGGATTATTGGAAACATGGTTAAGCCTCTATAATAATGCTATAACTTTTTCGAAGACTACACCATTCTCACGGATTGACCCATTGTCACCCCCGATGTTAATTACCTAGTTTCGATTTTTCCAATTTACTGGTTTTGGTCCGATATTGCTTTGGATCGAATCCAGTGTTGTTGGCAACTCTTATCTCATCCGTCGTTCGAAAGGGCTGTGAAAAATACTTCCATTGTCAAATCTCTTTTGGTGGAATATCTTCACCTGTCATAAGACAACGTTACATCATCAAATCGGAACCTAGGGCCTTCATGTAGCACAAAATTCTTAACCCTGCAAAATAATAATAAAGACTAGATTAATTCACTTATCATAAAACGAGTTTACTACTAATCCATTTGATTCCACCACGTTATAATCTTTACAGATACGTATTTCGACCTCAACTATAAGGCCGTCTTTAGTGTCTCGTACTTGACACGACTTATTTAATTAAATATCAGGGAAAATATTCAATTTCGTGGGTCACGTACCACATCGTGCCCTAGATTAACTCCGCTAAGGACCACCCCGTGCAAAGCAACATCGCAGTTAACGCCTAAGAAAAGTACATCAAAAATGTTTGTCGCCCTACGTGAGGACAGTGTGCAAATATGCACCCGTAATAAAAAGGTTTGAAACTCAGAAGTTTATATAGATTTTGATCTACTTAAATGATTTAAAACTGTCAAAAACATTGCTAAAAATAGTAATATGTGATAAATGAGTAATGTTATTGTTATAGTTATTGTTATAATAACAAAAAAAGAATAATTTTAATAGTCTAGTGAGTCGCTATCCGACATATCATTTGATCGTTGACTTTTTTTTTCCTATTTGGTATTTCAATGACTGCGACCATTTGTTAGATCTGTTGTAACTTACATCGGCATACAAAAAATTGGATCTTTGAGCAAATTTTATGGGGATCTAGAAAATATAAAAAGAACATTCGGATCCTGTCGGACTTAGGCTTTCAAATTCTTATTTAGGATTTGCTTCTAAACCAAGAATAACTATCAATCGGAAGTATTCTGAGAAATTGTTGCTGCTTCGAGTGGAGCGCAGTTGTTGGGAAAATCAAGCTTCATTCAATGAAGTGTTTCTGATTCGTGTTGACTGCAAATGCCGTGGCGATAAGGAGGGACGCAACTGATCTGGGCCAGCTTTTTCCTAGTTTTTGTGGAACTCCAGTTTCGACATTGATTTGCAAAATAAAAGTCTTGATGCAGTACTCTATTACATTATTTTATCCCGCTGGTGCATTTTACACTGCTTCATCCCAACTTTACTGCACCCTGTAGATATATCCACCACACTGCTAGACGAAGAAGATATAGATATAGTACCTAAAGCTAGGGTGAGAAAATAGACACTTTTTTGAAGAGCCGCTGCTGAGCGACGAGAACGACAAGAACGGCATAATTGAGCAATCCTAAAAGGAAAATTTGCATAGCAATAACCATTCCAAGGGGGTTTTCATGGGCCTCATGGCACGATTGTTTTTGATAATTATAAACATTCCGAGAATACCTCTTCACTCGTTATGGAAATGCCAAAAAAGAAACGGAAGCTGGATTAAATTGGATCGCATTTGAATGTTGAATGCAAAGATGGCACAATTTTTGCTTACGTCGCTGTTCAGATGTTTGTAGACCCTTTCTTGAGCGAAAAAAAAGATAATTTCTACTGTTCTGATGAGTTTTCTACTTCAACAAGTAAAATTCCAAAAGCATATCACGCACTCGTTTATGACTTTGAAAATTAAAAAAATTACCGAAACACTCGTTTTTCTTTCTTCCAGATACACTTGACTTCGGAACGCGTATATTTCAGGTAAGCTTCGATTGGGATCAGCAACGTGGACTTTCATCACCTGGCAGCTCCCCTTCCCGTGTAAATTAGTTTGACCCCCACCACGAAAGGATTCCCAGTTAGCAGCAATCGGCCCCGTTCGAGCAGAACACCGTCGAAAAGGCAAAAACCAAATACGACACGCCCCACCGGAACGACAGATTATGGTTACCAGCCACGACGACGAGAGCATCCGATCCGAGGAGCATCCTCCACCTGTGCGATCAGCCGCTTTGTCAACACCTGCGGTGGCATCAGCCGCAGAACCGGAGGCAATGGAGACGGACGGTGGTAGCGCCACCGTCATCAGCACCACCGGCGTTGAAAGCACATCCGTGGCACGGGTCCCTGGGGCGACATCCTGTTCGTCATCATCCGCATCGGTAGTTGGCGCTCGTCATGGTGCGATAGACAGCAAAAGGCCAAAGCTAACAGGATTTGAGTTTTACGAGAAAACTCTGGGCTCACCGAAGTATGTGGTAAGTTTGATTATAGAACAGCGTGAACCGTGATTTTGCTTTACTTTCCTTCACTTCGATTCTCAGCCTGTATCATAATGTGTTGCTTATATTTAGGTAATTCTATGGATCAAGAACAATAAATAATGACATTTTCTCTTGTTCTATTTCGACAATTTCTGGATAGTGATATTTTACATTTAAAAATATCTGTAATCAAATTGTCTTATTTTGTTTTGTATTTTTAAGAAGAAATCAATATCTGTTATACAATATTAATTAATTTTTGTGCAACATTGTCTGAAATAAAGAAAAATCCTCTGCATTGACGACACTTTGGTTTCAGTGCGAATGCGAAATATGAAAAACACTGCTGCGTGTGATTGATTATGTAGAGATAGACGCACGATCTTTGAAGTACGGTCTGAATCGGTCTGCCAAAACCGTTAGATATCAGGTCGAAATATTCTTCCCACAATATATGCAGGGTTCGCCCGAGTAGCGTTCCTGCATTCATTCGTCTGAATTTTCATGAAAAAATTTCTATAAAAAATTCTTGTGAATATCTACGAACGAACGAATTAGTTTGATCTAGCTTTAACCTGGCGTGCTTTGTAACGCTTCAATGATAATCAATTTAAAAAACTATGTTAGAATCAAAACGAATTTCAAAATTTAATTGAAGCGCTGTAGCGCGTGGTTGGCCAGGTTGCCCCCGCCAAGAGCGCCAAGCCTTAGGGGGGCGCCGAAATCCAGAATTTCACTATGTGAAATGATGACAAATCTCATTAACCCTTATGTGGCCGGCTGGGTACCCGGGTACCTTTTCGGAATTCAATTCACGATATCTGAAGGATTTTTCATAGCAAGATGTTGAAACTCTGTCAGGTCCTCAAAAATGACGATTAAAATCGATTGTAATCGATTGACTCATTGATGGAAGTTTTTATCAAGAAGGGGTGGAGGAAGGGATTCCGACTTTTTTTTACCCTTTAAATGGCCAGCAGGCTACCCGGGTACCAACAAAACTGAAATGCTTGTATCTTAGGCAATTTTCAACCGATTTCAACAGTTTTGGGCTCATTCGATTCCGAGTTTCCTTCCTTCGTGCTGTTGTTGGGTTGGATCGGTCACGCTGCTGCCCGGGAAATCCGGATTTTCAGGGATGTGTCCTGTAAGCCCCTGGCTGCTCAATGGGATTATAAGTTTGGGAAACACTGCCGAGCACGGGGTCGCTTATTACTCGTTGCACTGTCAGAGATCCTTACAACACTCCTTCGGCACTCACCTGATCAGAAGCTGGATTCTGGACGTCGATTCGATTGTCAAACTTCATAACAAGGAGAATAAATCAAGGTGAAAAAGGTTCTCTTATAGCGGACCAGCCAGACCAAAAACTGGGAACCTCAATTCAGGTAACACGAAAATCGTAAACTAATCAAAAGAGCATATAATGTTTGGGAGTGAGTCTTAAATGAAGCCATCTACCATTTTAAGCTTACATTCTAAATTTATTCACCCTCGCAGGGGCATGAATGGTAATAAAGAGGTTTTTTTTACATTGGTGTACTTGCGGTTCAGATGACTACGTTGGCTAGCTTGGTGGTGTGACCGGCCGGGCGCCGGGATAACTGGACGAAACGGCGGTTCGTCTCGGTGATTGGTGATGGTAGGCGATGGTGAGGGGTGGTGTCAGGCAACTATGCTGAATGCCGATCACTAACAGGTCGTCAACGATGCGGGTTGGCCACGGATCGATTTTCCGGATGATTCGTCTGGCTGTCTAAGCGGATTGGCCGAACTGGTGACGTGATTTGGCCCCGATCGAGCATCAAACTGGAATGGCCGGATTGAGGGCTCTCGAGGCGGTTTGGCCGGAAGATGAAGCGGGTTGGCCGGACCTGAGGCTCTCGAGACGGATTGGCCAGACGATGAAGCGGGTTGGCCAGACTGAAGGCTCTCGCGACGGATTGGCCAGACGAGGAAGCGGATTGGCCGGATGATGAAGCGGGTTGGCCGAACTGAGGTCTCTCGAGACGGATTGGCCACCAAACAGCAAGAACCTCCTGATTTCCCAATTGAGGTCACGTGGTAGTTTGAGCTTGATCCCAAGATGGCGTCGGGAGAATTTCGGTGCTTCAGTGGCTCGCTTCTGACCAGCGGGTAATCGATGGCCTAGGTCTGGCCTCTAACCTCGGAATTCCTGCTGACCCTTACCGGAAATCCTAAATGGACTCCAGACGTCCAAAAGACAAAAGAAAAGGCCCAGTTCTGGACCTTCACATGGGAAATTAGAACCACAAATACTCCATTTTGCACCACCTTACACACCGTACAAATACACCATAACCTCAACCTCTATTTATAGTTATTCATTTACCTTTTCTTTTCTTTTTTGTTTTCTTAACTTATTTTTTCTTCAAAAGCACTCTTTTTCCTCATAAAAGCTAAGAAATAACTATAGGATAGACACGTTATAAAGATTATTTATACAATGTTATTATCCCTTTTAATCACTAACTGTACTACTACCACTTAAGTTGATATTTTAGCTCGTTCGTGTCTTTTAATATAATTTTTCTACTGTTTTTTACTAAAAAGACAAACACAAAAAAAAATTTATACTTTTAACACTATTTTTTTAACACGTTTTAATAATAACTTTTTTTTATTTCACGCGTCGCGCACTTTTGATCTCACTAGTCAAAAACAGATAAAGAACCCGTGCGAGATCTTTCCTCCGTTTTTATAAGGTAAAGGTAGAAAAAAATTCAATACAAACCCGAAGTTTAACGAATGTGAACCTTCGGCTCAAAATCTGGCTACCCTTCCAAGCGTAACCCAAATTTGAGTCGGCGGGTTACGTACGACCTTAACCCGAACCGCTGTCAATGAGTGTGAGTGCGAGTGCCTATGACGAATGCAACTGTCTTAAACGGGTGGCTCTGCGCATTTTTTCTGACAGCTAAGGATTCAGCCACCAGCGAGGCTGTCAGTTACATTTATTAGGATGGGTCTAGGAATTATAGGTTCTCACTGGCAGGGGTGCTTTTAGGGTCTGTCTCATTTGGAGAATTAAACTGAAATTAAACTTAAAAGTGACATTTCAATAATTACCAAATAACCCTGCTCGCAGAGCAAGATTAATTTTGACAGATATCGAATCATTTTGCATCGATGTCTTATTGGAATTGCTGGGCAGCAGCAGCCATTCTTATTACCGGGTTATTTGCTAATTTTCGAACTGTCACTTTTAAGTTTAATTCTCCAAATGAGACAGACCCTTAGGCAGGGAACTTGTGGAGGAGCCAACAAGTTTAAAAGTTGGAACTAACGGTTACAGTCCTGATTCGATAATACTGACCTTGGATTTTGGTATCAAACTTCTTGAAACTTCCACAGCAGGTTGACGTCATGATTATCTTGGGCATAACAGACGTATGAACATTCGAGTGGCCATTTCATAACAGGTTCCCAGAGCAGGCCTGGTAGCGGGTCATTTTTTAGTGACTTGGTCACTTTTTTCGGGTAAGTCACTAAAAAGCCTCTTTTTTCGAGCTCAAGTCACTAAAGTCACTTTTTCTCGTAAAAAGTCCCTATTTTCAACTATTTTGATCAAAATAATTACATCCAAGTACAAGTAGGGGTACAAGATCCTAGCATGGGAAAGAAATTTCAAATAATGTAACGCTTTGTGAACTCGTCGATAAAGTTGCTTTATAGTAAAACTGATGGATGTATAAAAAAAATGGCTTGTTAGCCCGAAAGTCGCTCTTAGCTTCTTCTTGTCTTTAAATTCCCACTAATACTTGACCAGCTTTTAAGCCTCAGTTATTAGATTTCCAATAGTAATTTAATGTACAGATTCTATGTTCTATGTTCTATTCCATTCATGCATGTAATGTGAGGTAAGCAGAATGCGATCGTGAATTCAAACATATTTCAAAATCTAACAGACTTTGTTGATTTTATAATATGTTTGAAAAAAAAACTATTAAACTCCATAATCAATTGAACTATTGAAATTGAATCTTTATAATTCTACATGAATTTTCTGATGCTTCAAAAAAACCAATATTGAGCGAGGAACTGTTCAAACGATCGCATCTTGAAGTTTCCACCAAATATATTCTGATGATAAATAAAATAACAGTGAAATTTTCAATATTTTGAAATTTTGAATTTGAACTACCGTTTGATACTCCGAAGAAACTTCTTTTTAAGGAATTTTGGAAGCCTGAACAAACTATTTAGATTCAAAAATGATTATTTGGCCTCTGGTAGAAATCTGTACTATGGTTAATTGTGAATTAATGTAATCCCGATGCAAATTTAATACATTTAAGGTGGTTATACAACAAAGCCACAAATCGGCCATCTTGGAAACCACGTGCTTTTTCTAGTGATTTTTCAAGAGCACGAATTGAGAGAACAACAACGCCCATGGGGATGAAACATTCGTAGATCGTTTGATTACTCATGTTAAGCAATCGACTTTAATTTCAGCATTGTACGAAAAGTATTACGCTGGACTTGAACTTTTGATAATAGGAGTAGAAAACCGTGTGGTGAATTTGAAACTCACCACATGGCTTGATTGTATAATCACCTTAAGATTCTCATTTAGAAAGTATTGTTTAGTAGAATTATTAGATTAAGCATAAGAAACCCCTGATTTCATAAAGGAACTTCGAAAGTTTTTCTCTACATCTTACGTCGAGTCTTTAATCTCAAAAATATATTTAAATTTGTTACTACGGTCGCTTTATTTGTCCATTAATGTTCATAATATATTTTATGATGCAGCAGTGCTATTTCTAGAAACAGTCTTATTTTTTGAATGGCATAATTTTATTTTTTAAAGTTTTTCAAATGAACAGATGAATCTAATTTCGATTATATTTTCGAAAAAATTCTATATCTAGCAATTATTACATGATTTTCAATCATAAAAAGGCATTTTCACATACAGAGGTTGTAGGAAAAAGTTCGAAGTCATACAAAACATCGTTCCCCACAATAATGTACAACTTGTTGCAAAATTGTTGTTTAAATTTAAACTCCCTTACAAAGATAAAGCAATATTGAAGTTCCCTCTGCTCCACGGCAGGCTGTTAATTTTGCCAGCAGCTTCAGTTCTCTTCATTCAATCAACGGGTATATACAATATATCAATAACAATCTTCCACATATCTAACCAAAAGCAAGTATAACTAGCCGGTCCCTGCTTCCTACCTATCTTCCATCAAAACCGAGGAGTCCCACACTATCTGGTATTCCAACACTCCTCCTTAGGGTGGACGCATCGCGACACTCTTTGCTCCTTCTAACGCTGAGGCTACGCCTCCTCCTTGCAAAACAATCCCTGGTATATTTCCGTTGCTCGTACAAATGGTCGTACTTCTCTAGCACATGCACCTGTACAAGTGGCCCGTCTCCAATGCATACACAACGCGTCTCGATGTTCTGCTCACCAGCTACGTGCATTCATCCTACTAGATTCTTGCTCAGCCAGCAACCAACCGAACATTCTCCAAGTAACATTTTAAGTTTTATAACGCTCTAGAAGATCACATTTTACCCTTCAAGAGTGTTATGAAACCAGTGTAAAACCAAAATATTAATAGGGTCCGACCTTCTAATGGATTCCGCCGGGCACCTGCTTCCCAGCTATCTTTTATCAACACCGAGGTGTCCTACAATATCTGGTATTCCAACAAAACCGTGTAACAATTCGTGACTCACCGCCTTGTTCTTAACTTGATCACTTTTTCTACAACAGCAAGTGTTACTGGTAAAACCATTCCAAATCTCATTCATAAAGTTCTCACGCGCGAGTAAACTCGTTTGCAGTTTTAAAGGAGCTTGAGTTTTTCATGCATAATCCCTTCGTTTCACTCATTTGACGAAAAATCAATCGAGGCGAAAATACAAAACTTCCTGAGGTGAATTAGTTGGATGATTCGAATTATGCAAGAATTCACCAAGATTCAAATCATACATGAGTTTTGAGATCTTGAAAGTTACTATTTGGTCACTTTTTCTGCAAATGAAGGTCACTATTTGGTCTCTTTTTTCGACAACGTTGGACAGTAAAGTCACTATTTTGAGCAGCATTGATCGCTACCAGCCCTGCCAGAGGGGTCGAGAGAGGTCATAAGCATTTTTCAATGGAACCCCAACAATATGGGTATCAATCTTCTTGAAATGATCTAAGGGCCTTGTTTCTCATCTTATTTTTTATCGATCTTACCACTCATTGATCTCTGTGACCCCAGTGGTCTTCCGGAAGTTCTGGAACACCCGGAGAACTGGTTGATTCTTCCCATTTGCCCCAGTAAGATGCGACTATTTCTAATCACTCACTCATTGACCCCAGGTGGCCACTAACAGGTCCTCCGGGAGGACATACGGAACATCCGAAGCAGTGTTCATTTTTTTATAGCAATATGAGAGCAAAATTATGTTCAAGGACCACCTATTGATCCTGGAAGACCTGTAAGTGGTCCTCCGGAAGTTCCGGACCAAAGAAGTTGTCGATTCCGATAATTTGTCTTACAAAGCTGCGGCTTTTTAGAAATTGAGTGTTGTAGCCATGAGCGAGCAAGATCAATACAAAGACTCATTCATTTCGGATGGCCAGATGACTAAGTGATTCTTCAAAATGTTCTGGAACATGCGGAGAAATGGTCAGTTGAACAAGTTGGTCGTTTGAAGCGTAATAAGTATACAGTTCCTGAGGAAAATTCGGTGTAGCATTTCGGTCAGCTTTAGCAAAAAAAAGGGAGAAAGTGTTCCTGATATTGTTCTATAGATCACATTACTCTTCGCAGTTAATTCAGATTGCTATAATAAACGATTCCTAAAAACTTCTGGGAGAGTTCCTGCAGAAACTTCCGGAGTAATTCCTGGCGAAACTTCCGGAACCCTGGAGGAAGATCCGGAGGAGCTTCCTGAGGAATTCCTGGAAAAACTTCCGGAGGAATTCCTGGAGGAGCTTCCGGAGAAATTTCTGAAGGAGCTTCCGGAGGAATTCCTAGAGGAACTTCCACAGGAATTCCTGGAGGAACTTCCGCAGGAATTCCTGGAGGAACTTCAATAACAAGTCAATAACAACACGCTAAAACAATACACTCAACTTCTCTAAACTAGGAACGTGTCTTCTCTGAAATCAGGTATCTGCTCGAAGAAGCAAACACTTTTCCATTAAAGCATAAAGAGCAGTTGTAGGTTTGTATTTTAGGCCCCATATTTTCGTAGGAAACCAAATAAATGTAAAATTTGTGGAAAAGTCTGGATTTTGCAATACATTTCAATCCATTGCTGTGGAGAAATATACTTCTTTGTTAAACGATTCTAACTCTTAGTCAGAAATATTGTATGACGAAGGGAACATTTTCAGGGAGTAGCAAAGAATTATAAAGTTTCTTGTCTGGAATTCAATATTTAGACGAAAACCATTTATGACAGGATTTCCTAAGTGGTATTGAATTCTACGATTACTATGAATATTGAATTTAAAACATTGCCATTAAACTGTTGCCTTTGCTTCTAAGCAATGTTTGTATTTTTTCTTGATTTCTACAAAAGCAATGTAAAACTTTAAAAATTATTAGAGAAAGCGCGTATTTGATAAATAATGTGATACTTCAAGCCATTTGCTTCGTCCATAGTTCCAGAAAAGGCCAGTTTTCTGAGGCCAGGCTGTCCATATATTACGAGGACAATTTATAGTTCTATAGATCACATTACTCTTCGCAGTTAATTCAGATTGCTATTATAAACGATTCCTAAAAACTTCTGAGAGAGTTCCTGCAGGAACTTCCGGAGTAATTCCTGGCGGAACTTCCGGAATCCTGGAGGAAGATCCGGAGGTACTTCCGCAGGAATTCATGGAGTTACTTCCGCAGGAATCCCTGGAGGTACTTCCGCAGGAATTCCTGGAGGAACTTCCGCAGGAACTCTTCCGGGGGAACTTAGGGAGGAATTCCTGGAGGATCTTCTGGGGGAACTTAGGGAGGAATTCCTGGAGGATCTTCCGGGGGAACTTAGGGAGGAATTCCTGGATGAACTCCTGGAGGAATTCCTGGATGAACTCACTGAGGAATTCCTTGAGGAACTTCCAGGGGAACTCTTGAAGGAACTTCCGGAGGAATTCCTGCAGGAAATCCCGGAGGAACTGGCGAACGTTATTTTTACTCGCCAACAAAATACTGCCATACTCATTGTGTTTGCTCTGCCTATACTCGCGAACAAAGCAAGCACCAAGAAAATGCAAGCAGCAGGTTCGCGCGTATGCAGTGTTTCTGGTGGGCAAAATTATACTCTTCTCCTACTCGTTAAGCGAGTATTTCCACCACTGGTGAGCAGCTGCATCAATTAGTTACCAATGGTTACCAAGTTACCATTTTTGCATTCGTATATCCTGAGGCATTACACGATGATACTTTTATGCCCAGGGAAGTCGAGACAACTTCCAAATCGAAAATTGCCTAGACCGGCACCGGAAATCGAACCCAGCCACCCTCAGCATGGCCTTGCTTCATATCCGCACATCTTACCTCTAGGCTTTTTTAAATTCCTTACAAACACTTAAAACAATATTTTGTTCACTTTTTGAAATCGAGAGATTTATAAATAACGACATAGCGTAAACGTATTAGACAGTTTTCCTATTAACGATGAAAGATTCAAATATTCTAAAAAAAGGCTCCTGGTCTTTTGGCAGCACGGTCCGACTTGAAGTTCTTGGGCCGAGTTGATTTTTTACGTAGAACTACGTCTGTCTTTTCTATATTGGGGTACACTTTACGATTTCAAAAAATCGAAAAACGTCACGAAAATATGATAGACTTTGATCGTTAATATCTCAGCCGTTTCTCGACGGATTTTTAATTTTCTTGGACCATTCGATCAAGGAAGAGTCAAATCCGGGTTACTATGGTTGAACCAAGTTGATCACAAATGCTGTATGGGGTTACAACGCCTCTAGCGCTCTAATACTTATGCTTCTACTTTTGTACCAGTCTATTATACGTTACTTTAATACTCCAACAGGTAGCTCCAATGGTAGATGCCAGCGAACTGGCCTGGCGTTTGTTGAGCCGCCGCCACGGTGCCCAACTGTGCTACTCGCCAATGTTCCACAGCAGCTGCTTCAGCAAGGATCCAAAGTACCGGAAGGATTCGTTGCAAACGTGCCCCGAAGATCGACCACTCATCATTCAGGTAAGCACCGTTTAATGTGCTTAGGGATGTCTTTGATGGGCTATTAGTTGCTGGCTACAGAGGAAATGACTCCCTGGCGGGGAGCACAGGATTTTCAATCATCCACCCGTCACAGCTGGAACGACATCGGTGCAAGCAGCACGTGCTAGGTTGGGTGGCAAGTGTACTGCGACATAAACTGATGCCGATGACGACCAATAAACCGGTCATTTTGTTCGATATTGCTCACTTTGGATTTGTCACCCATCGACAATAATCGCAGTCCTACTAATAACTGACCATGTTTTACCACACTCGTTTGGAGTCACATACGTATGCACAAACATACTATTTCTGATGATTTCTCTTAAAGGTTCCCCCAAACCTACGCGACGCGTTTGTCTCTGTTGCTGAAACCGATGTATGCAGTATTTTATGCCAAATTCCGAACTACAGCGGAGCGACTTTGCAGCATTAAATAAATTGCGACGCGTAGGTTTGGCGGAATCCTAACAGTGCCTCTTTCGATTCCGTCTTTCGCAGTTTTGCGGCAACGACCCGAAGGTGCTGGTGGAGGCTGCCTTGCTGGCTCAGGACCACTGCGACGCAATCGATATCAATCTCGGCTGTCCGCAGGCGATTGCCAAACGGGGCCATTATGGTGCCTTCCTGCAGGATGAATGGGACCTACTTAAGGAAATCGGTAAGCGTGAAATTCGATTTTAGCAGCATAAGCACACACAGTCACACACTCAAATAGGGGAGTTTAGTAATTAATGACATGAAGTGGAAGATTGAGACAAGAGTAATTCGCAATTTTCATGAGCCACTTTACAACACGAATCGTTATCATACTATGTGTATCTGATGGAAAGAATCAACTATTACATTGTTTGGCACTCTCCCCTATCATTGAATTGTGGTACGGCTTTTGGTCACGTCTCATAAGCACGTCGTACGCCATCGGATTTCTGTTCTGTGGGGAATGCGTTGGAATATAGGAGATGATTTTGTTCTATGTCTGAACCGTGCGTGTCTTTGCATTGTAGAATCCTTTGTACTTTGTGGATAGTTTCAACATTAAAGTTATTCTATTGATTTGTTCTCTCAAACTATTTTAATCACCTTGTCTGAAAAAAAACTTAAATTATCAACTTAGTAATGACACAACTTCACTGAGTCTTTGGAACAAAGACGTAGGATTGCCAATTGGAAGATGGCAAGATTGTTACACGATCCGGTACCATCGTATTAAATACGTCCGGGGGGTTACGAAGGTTCATTGCCCTTGAATATGTTGCTCTTCGATATAACTGTTATACCGAATGCTTAGGTTAGTAATTGAAGTAATTGAAGTCAATTCTGCACATACAATTACTCCTACTTTAAATACCTACTAGAATTACGTTCCCAGAATTTAGAAATTGCCTTAATCAAAATATACGCTGAAGAGCACTTTGCAAACCGCGAAATTTATGTGTGGGAGTGTGAAAATAGGCACCCTCCAGGCCTATAAGCTATTGATATTCGCAATGGAAACCAAAAAATGAGTGATGGCATCCTGTGTTCGGTCTTGACGGTTGTCGGACTTTCTAAGCCAACCGTCATACATCAATCCCTCTTTTCCCCTTTTATGCGTAGGAATCTATATGTAGATGGCTTTTTTATTCTGGCTTTCCATTATCAACACCAACGGTTTCCAACTTGTTGATAGCAGCCAACCGCACGATGAATAATAGAAACAGAGAGGTAGGTGCGATGAGGGATGATAAATAAAATTTCAGCTTCTAAAAATCAGTATTGGATCGACAGTTGATGAATGGCGGTGCCAAAGCTCCTCAATAGCAGCAAATAGGGTAATTTGCCAAATGTTGAACGGCTAATTTCTTCGCCTATTGTTGAACGCACGTGCATTTCTTATGGGAGTTCAACAATAGGCGAAGAAATTAGTCGTTCAACATTTGGCGGTTTCCCCTAGTTAGTATTATGTATAGGGAAACATTCTCCAAGTGTTATGGCTGTGGAAAGGTGTGGATTTGCTGAATATATACCGAAATTTTAATTAACATTTCCTTCGTCGGCCAGTCGTTCCAGCATGATTTCATCGTCGTCAAGTTAGATTAAGTTTTGTGGCCAAAGCAATGAAAAAAGCATTCTGTAAGCAGTTTGGCGCCGATATAAGGCACCTGTAGACCTAAAAGGACTATGTGCCTCGTCATGATGTGGCCAATCTTGAAAACGTGACAAAGCTTGACTAGTGTTTGAATCTTGATAAAATAACCACGAAGTTTATGGATGATTTCTATTGTTTGCCGTTAATTTTAACCACATAAAACTGGTATTGGGAGGAGGAGTCCGTGACAACATATCGAAAACTCTTTTTGGAATAAGTTGTTCCACACACTCAAAACAGTAATTCAATTTTAGCATTAATTCAGTTGATCTGGTACACAAATAGACCGATTTTATACTTACAGATCTAGTTTTCTGTATCGACTAAACGAACTTTGCCCCGCTTCACAGATCTTAATTTGTCTGCATTAGAAACTATTATACTATAGACGAATTTCGCGCAAACTCGACCAGCGGTTGACAGCACCATCTCAGAATCGAATGAAACTTGGCGGGCATAAAGATATGGTATTTCTAAGCCACTCTGCATACTTAGTCCATAGCCCACACTCGGAAGCACTGATGATGATAAGGACGCATTCTACGCGCAGCTGGAACGTGAGTACGACAGCTGCCCAAGCCACGACGTCAAAATAATCATAGGAGATTTGAACGCTCAGGTTGGCCAAGAGGAGAAGTTTAGACCGACTATTGGGAAGTTCAGCGCTCAGCGGCTGACGAACGAAAACGGCCTACGACTAATTGATTTCGCCGCCTCCAAGAATATAGCCATCCGCAGCACCTACTTGCAACACAGCCTCCCGTATAGGTATACCTGGAGATCACCACTGCAGACAGAGTCACAAATCGACCACGTTCTGATTGATGGATGGCACTACTCCGACATTATCGACGTCAGGACATATCGTGGCGCTAATGTCGACTCTGACCACGATGGGGCCCCTCTTGAGGACTGCTAGAATCCAGCTTTCCACGCTAGCCATAATTTATTTATTTATCATCAGACTAAGGCCGGAGTGGCCTGTGCTGCACATAAAAGACTTCTCCATTCAGCTCGGTCCATGGCTGCACTTCGTCAACCACGCAGTCTGCGGAGGGTCCGCAAGTCGTCCTCCACCTGATCGATCCACCTTGCCCGCTGTGCACCTCGCCTTCTTGTTCCCGTCGGATCGTTGTCGAGAACCATTTTCACCGGATTACTGTCCGACATTCTGGCTACGTGCCCGGCCCACCGCAGTCTTCCGATTTTCGCGGTGTGAACGATGGATGGTTCTCCCTACAGCTGATGCAACTCGTGGTTCATTCGCCTCCTCCACGTACCGTCCGCCATCTGCACCCCACCATAGATGGTACGCAACACTTTCCTTTCGAAAACTCCCAGTGCGCGTTGGTCCTTCACGAGCATCGTCCAGGTCTCGTGTCCGTAGAGAACTACCAGCCTTATAAGCGTTGTTTACCCAAAAATAGGATGTAAATGAGTATTAGTTGTTTTCCGTGCAAGCTACACAGGTTAACCCCTCGTTTAATTTCTTGACAGAACAGATTTGCTTGATATGCATTGCAATTTGTATTTCCGGTTAGGGCACCAGCAAAATGTATTTTTTCTTTCACTTGAATAAAGACCGTTGTGAAGTACGGATGTAGAGTTATTTGAAAATTACAGTCCATTAAGTTTTTATTTAGACCACTGAACTCCCGAAGTAACATTTGGTCCGATCGATCCGGATAGTGGATTTCGCGTGGGATAAGTGGATATTTCGTGCTAAAGTGCAGATATTTGGTGCGGTTCGCGAGATGAACGAAGTTTTGGTTGGCGAGTGAACCGAGAAGTGAACAATCAGCCATTGGGGCCGGTTGCCTTCAGTGATACGCGCAATCCGAATTTCGCTCACGAACCGAAGTGCCCTTTAGAGGAAAAATTGATGCATCGTGCCCGCTGAAAAGTGTTGACGGAGAAGCCGGAAGCATTTCGTGGTGCGATGTAAAAATCGACGGCCATTTTGAAGGCCGAATCAGTGCGTAGCACCTGCGGAAAAGTGTTGGCTGAAGAGCCAGAAGAATTTCGTGGGATTGTGTAAAATAACGACGGCCATTTTCGAAGGCCGAATAAACGCATCGCTGCCGCGGAAAAGTGTTGGCAGAAAAGCCAGAAGAATTTCGTGGTGAAGTGAGAAATAACGACGGCCATTTTCGAAAGCTGAAATAGCGCATCGTACCAGCGGAAAGGTGTCAGCAGAAGAGCTGGAAGCGTTTCGCGAAATTGGAGTCAAAGAAAACCAGTTATTTGAAACCGAATCTAGAAAGAATAACAAAAAGTGGTGCTAGTGTAATGTTGCTACGATCGGGGAACCCGAAAAAGAAAATACTATTTTCAACGCCAAAAGTAACCACACGCGTTTCTCCTGTGGTCCATTCCCCTCGCGTAGATGCTGACATCGACAAGGACGTTGAAGACGTCATACCGTCAGTAATTAGTAGTGTGCGGGCACAAAGGGAAGAGCAACTAGCACGCCAGAAGCTCGTTAAAATGGCGGAATCAGTTGCTGCATTGCAGCAATGCTTGGCGGCGACAAGAGGTAAGGTCGAACGTATCCGACGCGCGATAGAAGCTGCGAATCAGGATCATGGTAAGTTTTCCTATCATGCTCTTAAATTATATGTCGAAACTGTTGTTGCTGCATACAACGAGTACAATTCTTTGCAAAATCGGATTTATCTTGCCGATCCGATGCGGCGAGAAGAGTTTGAGCAGACTTACATCGAGTTCGAGGAGATTTACGAATTTGTTCGAATAAGTCTCGCTGAAATGATCCAAGCACACGAAGACATCCAAAAGGAGACTGCGGAGCAACAGACAAAGCTGGTTGAAGCTCAGCCGCCTTACCAGCTGAACAGGAATGAGATGAGAACCCAACAATTTGTACCATCCCTTCTACTACAGCAAACGCCGCTGCCAACTTTCGATGGTCGCTACGAAAATTGGCATAAGTTCAAAGACAGATTTAAGGATATTGTAGACAAGTGTACTGGAGACTCGCCAGCTACTAAACTACATTACCTGGATAAGGCGCTAGTAGGCAAAGCACAGGGTGCTATCGACCAGCAGACATTGAATGACAATAATTACGATGGGGCATGGAGGATATTGACCAAGAAGTTTGAGAATCTTCGCATGGTGGTTCAAGGTCACGTTACCCAATTACTGGCGTTGAAACCAATGGCAAAAGAGAGTCATGCAGAGCTGAAGGCATTACTTGATGTTGTGGAAAAACGTCTGGAGTCACTGGAGTTCCACAATCTCGAAATGACAGACAAATTATCGGAGGCGATCATCGTGAATTTGGTTATTTCCAGACTCGATAACGAAACCCGCAGAGCCTGGGAGGCCACGATGGAACATGGCGAACTCCCGGAATATGGTAAAACGATGGATTTTCTTCGAGAGCGGTGCTACATGTTGGAGAGGTGTGAGTTGTCTGTTAACACACTTAAAAATAGAACTCCGATCAACCAACGAAGCGGAGTTTTAGCTCCCTCAAGCAAGGTGCATGCGGCTACCGTACAGCAAACGAGTTGCGCTGTATGCAATAACGACCATATGATCGATAATTGTGAAGTGTTCAAGAAGATGACGGTGAACAGTCGTTACTCCAAGGCAAAACAACTAGGTCTATGTTTCCTGTGTCTGAAACGTGGACATCGCACGGCCAACTGCAAGGTTGAAGGAAGTAGATGGTGTGGGTGCAAGAACAAGCATCACGCCTTGATGCACCCGAAGGACAAGAGCGAGAACGTTGAAGCATCGGCGGCCAAGCTTGAAACGGGTTCAAAGGCCGGTAGTTCCGCAAGCACTGGGGAACCACATGTCGTCGCGAAATGTGAAGCCTCTGTCTCGTCGAACGAGTCCCTGAAGCAGGTGCTGTTGGCAACTGCTATTGTTGATGTGATTGATTCTGGTGGAGTAGCGCACAAGTGTCGCGCGCTGCTAGATTCCGGTGCAATGGCAAATTTCGTGTCGGAAAGATTGAGTGATGTGTTGAACTTGACAAAACGGTGTGCGAATGCATCAATTATCGGTATAAATGGTACCAGAACAACTGTGAAATTCAGGGTCAATGTTACTGCCAAGTCGAGGACAACGGATTACAAGTTTTCTTTGGACTACCTGGTGGTACCTCGTATAACTGGAGCATTACCTTCGTTGAGGCTCGACGCCCGAAGCTGGCCGATCCCTACCGAAGTGCAATTAGCTGATCCGAGATTCTACGATCCTAGCCGAATAGATATGCTGATAGGCGCGGAAATATTTTTTGAGCTGATGCAGATGGGGAAGATTCGAATGGCTACGGAATTACCATTGCTACAGGAGAGTCATTTAGGATGGTTGGTGGCTGGACCAGTATGGAATGTTCGAAACGTTGTGAGTGTTCAGAACTACCACGCAGTTCCCACTAATTGCGGTGATGAAAATTTGAACGAGCTGATGAAACGGTTCTGGACGGTTGATGAGCAAACAATCGAACCATTGGAGAAGGATGAATGTGAACGGCATTTTGTGACTACATATGCTCGGGGTGAAGATGGAAGATATGTGGTCAAACTTCCGTTCCGCGAAGGTGCTGGTGAGCTTGGCGATTCCCGAATGCAAGCGGAGAAACGGTTTAAGGCCCTAGAGAACAGGTTGGATAAATATCCTGATACGAAGCGGAGGTATGGAGACTTCATTCGCGAATACATCAAACTCGGACACGCTAGAATTTTAAAGGATGATGAAAGGGATCCTACGGGGGCTTACTATTTACCACATCATTGCGTTTTCAAACACGACAGTTCGACAACGAAATTACGTGTGGTGTTTGACGCATCTGCGAAAACCTCGTCCAATTTATCTCTGAATGACGTGCTGCTGGAGGCGCCTACTGTGCAAAGCCCGCTATTTGACATCCTACTACGGTGGCGTTTGCACCAGTATGTCTTCTCAACCGATGTACAACGCATGTATGAACAAGTCAAGATAAATGGTGCACATACCAAATACCAAAGGTGTTTATGGCGCGACGAGCGGTCTCAACCGTTGTTAGACTTGGAATTACAACGGGTGACTTACGGGGTGGGTCCTGCAGGATTCTTGGCAACGAGATCATTGGTCCAATTGGCTCATGATGAGCGAGAAAGTTTCACGGAGGCAAGCGATATCATCCTGAAATGCTTCTATGTTGACGATGCGCTTGTAGGAGCGGACACAGTGGAGAAAGCGAAAAGGCTTCGCGAGGATCTACAAATTCTTTTGAGAAGAGGAGGTTTTAGGCTGCACAAGTGGTGTGCAAATGATCCGAAGATACTACATGGGATACCAGTTGACGATCGTGAGAAACAAGTTTGCTTTGAAGACATTGACGTGAACGGAGTGATAAAAACCCTCGGTCTCTTGTGGGATCCGCAAAGCGACGACTTCCTTTTTCGAGTCACGAAGATGCCAATGACTTCCGGAGTAGCAACAAAACGTCTGGTTTTGAGCGAAATAGCCAAATTGTTCGACCCCCTCGGCATTTTGAGTCCTATTGTGGTGTTAGCAAAGTTAGTGATGCAGCAACTTTGGAGGAAGAAACTTGATTGGGATGAAGCAATCCCTAACGAAGAACTGGAAATCTGGCAAAAATTGAGAACGGAGCTATGTGAAATAAGCAATATGAAAATACCAAGATGCATCACAGTCGTGAACCCAACTAATTTTGAGTTACACGGATTCGCGGATGCATCTCAAAGAGCCTACGGATGCTGTATGTATTTGAAAAGTGTAAACGCTGAGGGAGTAGTGGCTATGAAGCTGATCTGCGGCAAGTCAAGAGTCGCTCCGCTGAAGGAGCTCAATCGAGTGGACAATGTAGGAGTTTCGCCGGCGGAAATGACGATTCCAAGACTGGAGTTATGTGCAGCCGTGTTATTGGCGGAACAGTTGAAAACAGTGCGCGAAGCCTTGGAACTTGACTTTCAACGTATAGTTCTGAGGTCCGACTCAAAAATAGTGTTGTGTTGGTTAGAAAAACCGAGCTCTACCCTGCCAGTATTTGTTCGAAACCGTGTTATGAAGATTCTTGACTTGACTCCAGATGTCGAGTGGAAGCATGTTGGTACAAAAGACAATCCTGCGGATCTCGTGTCCAGGGGGGTCCAACCAAGGGAGTTGATGAGAAGTGAGTTGTGGTGGAATGGTCCCGGTCTTTTGGATGGTGCGGATGAGGAAGTTGATACAGGGTATCTTGAAGGTGGTGACGAGTGTGATTATGTCTTAAGTGTGTCTGAAGAGATTGCAGCGGTGGCGACACAAGATCGCAGACTGTACGACGTGATTCAAGGCCGCAGTGATTATCGTAAGACACAGAGAATATTCGGTTACGTGACTCGGTTTATTCACAATTGTAAGGTGAAGAGACTAGGTGTCGATCGTAGAAGCGGCAGTTTGCTTGGTGTTGACTTCCGTGATTCATTGTTAGCAATGGTGAGAATTGTTCAAAACGTCGTTTTCGATGCTGAAATCAAGAATATTGAGCGGGGTAAACTGGTGAAAGGTAAACTTCGAAACCTGAACCCCATTTTTGATAAGGGTGAGAGACTGCTAAGAGTAGGGGGTAGGATCAGACATTCGGACTTGCCTAGAGATCAGAAGCACCCTATAATCTTACCCGAGAAGAATTTTTTTACTGACTTGGTGATCGAGACAATCCACCGTGAACAATTGCACGTCGGACTGAATGGGTTACTCGCAAAGGTTCGACAACAGTTCTGGCCAGTTAATGCGAAGCGAACAATAAATCGTGTATTGGGAAAATGTGTGAAGTGTTTTCGTGCAAATCCAAGGGATGTTGTGCAATATATGGGGGATCTTCCAAGTGTGCGCGTAACAGCTGCTGAACCGTTTTTACGAACTGGCGTAGACTATGCTGGCCCGTTTTTCTTGAAGGAAGGTCGGTTCAAGGCCCCAAGGAAAGCGTTTATATGCGTTTTTGTATGTATGTGTACTAAGGCAATCCACTTAGAACTTGTGGGTAATTTATCTGCGGATGGATTTGTGTCAGCGCTGCATCGTTTCGTAAGTCGAAGAGGAAATGTTGCAGAGTTGCGATCCGATAACGGCACCAATTTTGTTGGGGCTAATCGAAAACTGACGGAGTTGAGAAAGTTACTGGTGTCGCAGGCATTGGATAACAAGGTCACGGAGTTTTGCCAATCTCGTGGTATAACTTGGAAATTTATACCACCGCGTGCACCCCATCAAGGGGGACTCTGGGAGGCTGGAGTTAAGTCCGTGAAGAACCATTTGAGTAAGGTCTTAAATGAATCACATTTAACTTATGAAGAGATGTGCACTTTGCTACATCAAATAGAAGCCATACTCAACTCGCGCCCGATGGTTTCGCAAAGTGACGACCCTATGGACTATCAAGCACTGAGTCCCGGACACTTTTTGGTTGGGCGGGAGTTAACAGCTATTGCTGAGCCTTTCTACGACAACGTGAAGGAGTCGACGTTGTCTCGGTACCAAGTGATCCAACGAAGAAAGCAAGCGTTTTGGCGTCGATGGTCTGCTGAATACGTTACGGAACTGCAGAAACGTGGCAAGTGGTACAAAGATCCCACCTTGTTACGTGAAGGATTGCTAGTAATGTTGAAGGAAGACAATTTGCCTCCGTTAACATGGAAGATTGGGCGAATTGTTGAAACACATCCGGGCAAAGACGGCATCGTTCGCGTGGTAACCGTGCGAACTAGTTCCGGAGTCTACAAACGAGCGACGACGAAAATCGCAGTGCTGCCGATTGATGATCCGTTCATGGGCGATGGAGCGTCGAGCCATCCGGCTCCGGGGGGAGAATGTTTACCCAAAAATAGGATGTAAATGAGTATTAGTTGTTTTCCGTGCAAGTTACACAGGTTAGATTTCTTGACAGACCAGATTTGCTTGATATCCATTGCAATTTGTATTTCCGGTTAGAGCAGCAGCAAAATGTATTATTTCTTTCACTTGAATAAATACCGTTGAGAAGTACGGATGTAGAGTTATCTGAAAATTACAGTCCATTAATTTTTTATTTAGACCACTGAACTCCCGAAGTAACAAGCGTTTTGTAGATAGTCAGTTTGGTACGGCGGCGAACTCTATTCGATCGGAGCGTCTTGCGGAGTCCAAAGTACGTACGATTTCCAGCCACTATGCGTCTCCGAGTTTCTCTGCTGGTATCGTTATCGGCGGTCACCAGTGAGCCCAAGTACACAAATTCTTCTACCACCTCGATTTCGTCACCACCGATAGAAACTCGTGGTGGGTGGCTCACATTGACCTCTCTTGAGCCTCTTCCTATCATGTACTTCGTCTTCGACGTGTTGATGACTAGTCCAATCCGTTTAGCTTCGCTTTTCAGTCTGATGTAGGCTTCCTCCATCCTCTCAAAGTTACGTGCCATGATATCAATGTCGTCGGCGAAACCAAATAACTGGACGGACTTCGTGAAAATCGTACCACTCGTGTCAATCCCTGCCCTTCGTATTACTCCCTCCAAAGCGATGTTGAATAGCAGACACGAAAGACCATCACCTTGCCGTAACCCTCTACGGGTTTCGAAGGGACTCGAGAATGCCCCTGAAACTCGAACTACGCACATCACCCGATCCATCGTCGCCTTGATCCACCGTATCAGTTTATCCGGAAATCCGTTTTCGTGCATTAGCTGCCATAGCTGGTCCCGATCGATTGTATCATATGCGGCTTTGAAGTCGATAAATAGATTATGTGTGGGCACGTTGTATTCGCGGCATTTCTGCAATACCTGACGTATGGCGAACACCTGGTCTGTGGTAGAGCGTTCACCCATAAATCCCGCCTGGTACTGCCCCACGAACTCTCTTGCAATTGGTGTTAGTCGACGGCATAAAATTTGGGAGAGTACCTTGTAGGCGGCGTTCAGCAATGTGATTGCGCGGTAGTTGCTACAATCCAGCTTATCGCCCTTTTTGTTGATGGGACACACGACACCTTCCATCCACTCCTGCGGCAGAACCTCATCCTCCCAAACCTTGGTAATCACCCAGTGCAGCGCTCTAGCCAGTGCTTCACCACCGTGTTTAAACAGCTCTCCTGGTAGTTGGTCAACTCCAGGGGCTTTGTTGTGTGTCAGCCGGCCGATCTCCTCCTGGATTTCCTGGAGATTCGGAGCCGAAAGTCGCATGTCCTGCGCGCGTGCTCCTAGGTTCATTACCATACCGCCACCGTTGTCTGCCATATCGCCATTCAGGTGCTCTTCGTAGTGCTGCCGCCACCTTTGGATCACCTCACGCTCGTTCGTAAGAAGGTTCCCGTTTATGTCCTTACACATATCGGGCTGTGGCACGTGGCCCTTACGTGAACGGTTCAACTTCTCATAGAACTTTCGTGCGTTATTAGCGCGGTACAGTTCCTCCGTCTCTTCACGGTCTCGATCTTCCTGCTGACGCTTTTTCCTCCGGAAAATCGAGTTTTGTCTGTTCCGCGCCCGTTTGTATCGTGCCTCGTTCGCCCTCGTGCGGTGTTGCAGCAATCTCGCCCATGCTACATTCTTCTCCTCAACTAACTGCTCACATTCGCCGTCATACCAGTCGTTTCTCTGATCCGGAGCCACCGTGCCTAGTGCAGCGGTTGCGGTGCTTCCAATGGCGGATCGAATATCTCTCCAGCCATCTTAGAGAGAAGCTGCGCCTAGCTACTCTTCCGTAAGGAGTGCCACTTCCAGCTGCTGTGCGTAAATAGTCTTGGGCTAGTCTACCGTCAAGAGTTTTGAACGCATACATACCGCAACGAGGTATTGGTCGGATTCAATATTAGCACTGCGGTAAGTGCGTACGTTCGTGATGTCGGAGAAGAATTTACCGTCGATTAGAACGTGGTCGATTTGGTTTTCCGTTACTTGATTAGGTGATTTCCATGCGGCCTTGTGGATATTCTTACGGGGGAAGAAAGTGCTTCGGACTACCATTCCGCGGGAGGCTGCAAAGTTTATGCATCGTTGGCCGTTGTCGTTCGATACGGTATGCACCGGTCCGATGACCGGTCTATACATTTCCTCCCTTCCTACCTGAGCGTTCATGTCACCGATGACGATTTTGACGTCCCGCAGTGGGCATCCATCGTATGTCTGCTCCAGCTGCGCATAGAACGCTTCTTTCTCGTCGTCGGATCTCCCTTCGTGTGGGCAGTGCACGTTGATGATGCTATAGTTGAAGAAACGGCCTTTTATCCTCAGCTTGCGCATCCTTGCGTTGATTGGCTGCCACCCAATCACGCGTTGGCGCATCTTTCCCAGCACTATGAAGCCGGTTCCCAGCTCGTTGGTGGTGCCACAGCTTTGGTAGAAGGTAGCCGCTCGATGCCCGCTTTTCCACACTTTCTGTCCTGTCCAGCAGATTTCCTGCAGCGCTTCGACATCGAAGTTGCGGGGATGTAATTCATCGTAGATTATCCTGTCGCAAACTGCGAAGCCTAGCGACTTGCAGTTCCATGTTCCAAGCTTCCAATCGTGATCCTTTATTCGTCGCCTAGGTCGTTGCCGATTGTATCGAGTCGTATTATCTTCTATGTCGTTCGTAATAGTTGTTTTTAAAGGCGGCTTATTGGGCCTGCGCAAACCTCGTGTCTCGTCGGAGGGCCGTCGTGTCAGGGCTGTTTAACGTCCCACCTAACACCAGGACTTGGGCTAGCCATAATGGCGGTTGCTATAAATAATTCTGACAGTAACTGCTTCCGACGCTTAACTAGCTTCGACGCTGATTCGTTTCTAAGCAACCATTTTACTTTATTTATTTATTGACTGCCGGAAAAAGATCAACAATTGAAAAAAGAGAATTGGGATTTTTCTAAGAATTTTTAATGCTAAATTTTACATTTCAGGTCTCAAAGTCGATGCATGGAGACACAAAAATATTATTTGACAAATAATAGTGAGCTTTCATCAATTGATTTTGGATCTACAGCTAGGACTCAAAGTGTTTCACTCAGTAAAAATGGAAGCACATCTCAAGCCTTAACGTTCGAAAGTGAATCATAATTACGAATTGGCGGATTCGTTGTGCAGTTTTAAATCATCTCGGCTACCAAATTAAAGATGTCCTACACTGCCAAAAATATCTATATAAGATATATGTGTCACCGTTATAAATTTTTGCAATAGCTCCGCCCTAATATAATCCATACAGAACCACACATAAATTAAATAATTGCTAATTCGAGACCACACATAAAGTTTATTTGGATATATATTTTATTAGTAGCTCGCGTGGAGAATGGTTATGTGTGCGCTGATATACATCATAAGTTAAATCTATAGATTTTTTCCAATAAATATGTGTGGATTTTTAGTAGTGTAAACCAATCAACTTATAGTCTTTATCTACATTCATGTTTCTGCTGAGTGATGTTGCTTTTAGTCGTTTCCTTACACAGATAAACCCATTGTTTTCTGTTCCTGGAAAGAAAAGGTTGGAGGTAGAGGACTTTCCACAGGATAACAAGCTGCTATATAGCTGCATAGAAAATTGATACCGGAATGTTGAGGATATCAAATTCGGGAATATTACAATGTACCTAGCGCCAATATGAAAAATGGCATATTCAGAGCATGGAAAACATATTTCCAATGAAAATGACCCTGTGGGTAGGAATGATTTATAATCTTATATATAAAAATGAAATGGTCTGTGTTCGTACCCGCATAACTCGAAAACGGCTGGATGGATTTTTTTCATTTCTTCAGCAGAAACATTCGTTATAGTTTCCGACGGGTTTATATGATATTTCCTAATGCGAAAATTACGAGTAAAGTTGAGCAAATCGTAAAAAACTAAAATTGTGATTCCTATGCGAACTTTTCATGGGCAGTTCGGAATGCACATTCTCGCCTACTATGCAGGACAACGTCTGCCGGGTCAACTAGTAATTTATAAAATATAATTGCTGTAAAGATAATAAGCTTAGTAAGCTTGTTAAAGCTTGAGGATGAGTGTTTCCTCATCATTGTGAATAGAAAATGAATACTTCTGGGAATTTATTTATGATTTATCTATTTATTATACTTTTCCATTATGGCGACATTTATAATCTCCCCTATATTTTTATCCTCAGCATTTTTCTATCCATTGTTCTACGTAGGTGAGGGCTGCTAGCGGTCGTGTTTAATTATATTATGTGAATTTCTGATGAAGTTTCAGTAAGCTATTGATTTGAACGCCACCAGGGAATCGAAAGCCAAGACGTATTTAGATTTCATAGCCACTTCATGTTCGATGACCTCGCTATATGTCGAGCCAGCCTGTACAGCTGCGTTCATAACCCGTTTTGTGTAAAACATCCTGTGGGTTTTTGCCATGCATAAAAAAACTAAATGCCGAAAGATTACAAGGATTTCCTTTTGATGCTTTGACGCTGAGATCTGAAAGGATTAAATTTTAAATTATATAAATTAAAACGGCACCTGCAACTTTACAATTTTTTTCTGCCATCAGTAAATAAACAAGGTAAAATGATTGCTATGACACCGCCCAGCAGCGTCGGAAGCAGTTACTGTCAGAATTATTTATAGCAGTCGCCATTATGGCTAGCGTGGAAAGCTGGATACAGTCAAAGCAGCCATTAACGACCCAACGAAGAACAACGTCGGGTATGTGGGACTAAGTCGACGGATTGGTTCGACGAAGAGTGCAGACAGATTCTGGAGGAGAAGGACATAGCGCGGGCGGTCGCGCCACAGCAAGGTACCCGGCAGAACGTGGAACGTTATAGACGGAAGCGGAGACAGCAGAACCGCCTTTTTCAGGAGAAGAAATGCCGCCTGGAAAAAGCGGAGTGCGAGGAGATGGAACAGCTGTGCCGTTCTCAAGAAACACGCAAGTTCTATCAGAAGCTCAACGCATCCCGCAAAGGCTTCGTGCCGCGAGCCGAAATGTGCAGAGATGACTACGTCGGTTCAGCGGACGATAGAAGCCAACCAGCCTCCACTTTGAGGGAAGTTAAGGATTTCATCCACCAGCTAAAGACCAATAGAGCAGCTGATAAGGATGGTATCGGAGCTGAGCTCATCAAGATGGGCCCGGCAAAGCTAGCCAACGGACCAGATCTTTACTGTACGGCAAATTCTTCAAAAATGCCGTGAATACCAGGTCCCAACGCATTATCTGTTCGTTTATTTTAAGGCGGCATACGACAGTATAGACCGCGTAGAGCTATGGAAAATTAAGGACGAGAACAGCTTCGCTGGGAAGCTTACCAGATTGATCAAAGCAACGATGGATGGTGTGCAAAACTGTGTGAAGATTTCGAGCGAACACTCCAGTTCGTTCGAATCACGCCGGGGACTAAGACAAGGTGATGGACTTTCGCGCCTGTTGTTCAACATTGCGCTAGAAGGTGTCATGCGGAGAGCCGGGTGTAACAGTCGGGGTACGATTTGCAACAAATCCAGTGAATTTATTTGTTTCGCGGATGACATGGACATTGTCGGCCGAACAGTTGCAAAGATGGCAGAACTGTGTACCCGCCTGAAACGTGAAGCAGCAAAAGTTGGACTGGTGGTGAATGCATCAAAGACAAAGTACATGCTTGTGAGCGGAACCGAGCGCGACAGGGCCCGCCTGAGAAGCAGTGTTACGATAGACGGGGATTGCTTCGAGGTGGTCGAGGAATTCGTCTACCTCGGATCCTTGCTAACGGCTGATAACAATGTTAGTTGTGAAATACGAAGGCGCATCATCTGTAGAAGTCGGGCCTACTACGGGCTCCAGAAGAAGCTGCGGTCAAAAAAGATTCGCCACCGCACCAAATGTATCATGTACAAGACGCTAATAAGACCGGTTGTCCTCTACGGACATGAAACATGGACAATGCGCGAGGAGGACTTGCAAGCACTCGGAGTATTCGTGAGACGGGTGCTTTGGACCATCTTTGGCGGTGTGCAAGAAGACGGAGTGTGGGGGCGGAGAATGAACCACAAGCTCGCCCAACTCTACGGCGCGAACCCAGTATCCAGAGGGTAGCTAAAGCCGGAAGGATACGATGTGCAGGACATGTTGCAAGAATGCCGGACAGCAACCCTGCAAAAATGATGTTCGCTTCCAATCCGGCAGGTACGAGACGGCGTGGAGCTCAGCGAGCGAGATGGGCAGACCAGGTGCAAAACGACTTGGCGAGCGTGGGGCGTATTCGAGGATGGAGAGATGCGCCCTCGAACCGTGTATTGTGGCGTTAAATTGTTGATTCAGTGTTATCGGTTTAGATGTAGACTAAATAAATGAAATGAATGTGTAGCATCAACGCTTTTGATACAACGTTTGGATCCACCGAAATGTTCCGTTCACTGTATCATCATCTCTGCTTTGCCAGAGTTAGAAATAGGAGGCATTAGGACATGTATTGTTTAATTAAACAAATAAGTTAATTTATAAAACTCGACTCAACACTATTTTATTTAAATAACATACTGTCACAATTTTTTATAGGTACCCTTCAATTGATTGGGAATCTGATTGCAATGCCGTATATTTTCAGTTGTTTTCTCAACCAGAAATATTTTCATCTCTAAAGATTACAGACTGCAACTCCTTCTTCGAATATCCAATATCGTACATTTGAGTCCCTAGAATTATTCCGCTAAAAGTCTCAAATATACAAAAAACACCATGAACGAATAGTAGAATTACATTATCGTTTAAAATTAAACGATCGTGTAAAATTAAACGCTTTTTTTGTATTGGTTAGCGAGACTTTCAGCCCAAGGCTGGCTCGTCTCGTATAATAAAGTTAATAAACCACTCTAAATGGTCGCCGGGGTTCAGCCAAATCGCACCAAGCGACTTTTTGACCGACTTGTGATTTTTTTTCTTAAGTAAAACGGAAATAAATTCATGTGCACATTGGGAACTTGGGCAAAAAAATAGTTAATTTTTAAATTGGCGCTTGGTGCGATTTGGCAGAACCCCGACCGAATGTTGGTACTGATCCGGCAAACAAGTCTACCTAATCAATCGTTTCAATCCTATTCTAGTCTCAATACTCCACAAGCAATTGAGCGTTCCAGTGACGTGCAAAATTCGCATCTTCGAGGATATGAACAAGACCATCCAGTACGCCAAGATGCTGGAAGCCGCCGGGTGCCAAATGTTGACCGTTCACGGTAGAACTCGTGAGCAGAAGGGACCACTGACCGGTATTGCCGATTGGAAGTATGTTAAAAAATTGAAGTAAGTTGCTAACCTTGATCAAGATCCACCCGTAAGAGCAACACTGAACTGTCTTTTTTGCTTTTAGAGAGATCCTCAAAATCCCTTTGCTGTCCAATGGGAACATCATGTGCGTTGAGGACGTACATCGTTGTATGCAGGAAACCGGTGTAGATGGTATCATGACAGCCGAAGGAAATTTGTTCAACCCATTTTTGTTCGAGGGTGTCAATCCAACCGCGTGGAGTGTTGCTCTTGAGTACTTGGACATTGTGGAGCAGTATCCGGCTCCAATATCTTACATACGTGGACATTTGTTCAAGATTTTCCATCATTTGTGAGATATATGCATAACTAAATTTACTATCCAACGATGTTAAATAATAAATTAATTGATTTCAGAATGAACTTAAAACCGAATGCATCCTTCCGTGAACGAATGGCTATCTGCCATAGTGTGCCGGAGTTTCGAGCGATTGTTCAAGAACTCAAAGCTAAGTACGCTCCTATTCACGAAGGTCGCCAACCTTGGACCGATGAAGAACCCAGCTTACCAGCTTCGGACTCTATTCAGGAACCGATCTACAACCTATCGCTCCCACCGTGGCTCTGTCAACCGTACATCCGTGCACCACCGGAAGTACACCGTCAAAAGCTCCAGGAAGCAACGCGTCAGGCGGCCGATCCAAATCGTGAAAAACGTAGGTTCTATGATTCGGAAGGGAACGAAGTGTCCCATAAGAAAATGAAGAAAATGCGACGCGTCCAACGTAGACCTAACCGCGCTGGTCTTCTGCCGGGAGATCCAAATCGTCAGCCGGGTAGGCGGTTCGATGATATTTGTAAAAATGCTAAAATTAAATGCATTAATCCGATGGTATGTTCTCTTAGTCTCGCCAATAGGATATATATTTTCAATCTTCTATTTGCTCACCATAGGGTATGAAATGTGAATTCACGCTGTGTCGTGTCTGCTGCAAGAACCATTGCTACCACACTAATCAGGACTGTGCCGGGCATAAAATTTTCATCAAATCGCGTCGCGACAAAGCGATAACGCTGACCGAATTGGAGAGGCAAGCTGCCTTGAGCAGTAAGGAAGATAAACAACAGCAATCTAACGTTCAACAAAAACAGATGGATGTCGACAGCTGATGTGAAATACGAAGGTATGACTACTACCTCCAGTTTTGTTTATAACGACGAATAGAATTATCTTATTATCTTAATAAGTATCTGGAGAATTATTAAGAAAATGTTGAACTACACAACTAAAATTGAAAATTTATGCCGATAATCCCTTATAACGATCCAAACTCAAATACTTGAATGGCTTAAGCTAAGAATTATAGAATTGTCGTACAACAGAGGCTTCCTGCTCATTTTTTTGTCCCTTTTTGGTGAACTTCACTCAACAATTAGTGCAGCAAGTATATTCCGGAGCTAAATAAAAAACGACGCGTAGCTTAGTTAGAGTTTCCATAAAGACTAATATCAGCCCCTTTATTCGACTTCATTTTACCTAGATAGACTTAGGTTCATCGAGTACGTCGGAATCCGTTTAACGTTATTTCGCCTGTCGCCTACACACTAAATGTGTATAACCACAGCTCTTCCCCCTTGGAAAGATTATCTTATCTCATCATCTTAAAATCTAAACTTCTTAACGTTCGATACTTAATAGCTAATCATTATTTCTCACTTCTTATAAACAAATTTATATTCTCTGAACTCTAATCCTTTAGATGATAATCCATGTCTACTAATGACCCTTATTCTTGTTTACGGACGAACGATATTTTCGAACGAATGCGATTCGTTCGAACCGTTTCTCCATTTGATTTTGCTGGCGTAAACGAAAAAGTGCTTAAACTTGCGATCGAAAGCGCGTTTGTACGTAAACAAGAATATGGGTGAATATCTTTCTCAATCTCTTCGAACGCTTTGGAGTAGACTCAAGCAATTCTTCTTCGCTTGTCGAATTTTCAACCGCCTGCGCTGCCGCATGATTACGTTTTCTTCTTCTCATTTCGCTTTCGAAGAACCCGTGGAATTCCTTAGTTTCTGTTCTAGATGCTGGCTGCTATTCTCTCAGGCTCCAGCGGATAATTGGGTTATGGTAATCGCTTCGTTCCTTTACTCAAACGTAGCTGCTCACGATTGGCAAGGATTGGAACGCTTCCAATTTGAACCTGGAATGTGTTACGAGAACTTTTTGCCTTTCTGGAAGCTTTGTCAGCGGAATGAAGGTATCTGATTGTGGAATTCGTACAGGATGTGAATGTTGTCTGAAGGGGAAGCAATCCCGAACATCATTACCCAAGACGTCAGAGACAAAGACGACAGTTAACTCGGTGAGTGAGAAACGCTACATCCTTACACTTGTAGATGATTACAGCCGATACTGCACGATTTTCCTGTTGAAATGTAATTCTGAAGTACCAAGCAAAATAATAGAATTTTCAACATACGTGAAAACACAATTTGGACGAAACCCCAAGCGGATCAGATCCGACCGAGGAAGGGAATACTCCAGCGAACGGCTGATGACATATTACCGAGAGAAAAGAATTCATGCTAAGTTCACAGATGGGTATTCACCGCAGCAAAATGGAGTGGCGGAAAGACGGAACAGATATATTATAGAAATGTGTCGTTGTATGTTAATTGATTCCAAACTTCCAACTCGGTACTGGGCAGAAACAGCAAATACAGCGGTATATCTACAGAACCTTTTACCAACAAGATCGATCTCTGATGTTACTCCATACGAGGCCTGGTGGGATAAGAAACCTGACGTCAAGCATCTCAGAGTTTTTGGGTGTAAAGCTTTTGTTCACATCCCTAAAGAAAAACGACGGAAGTTGGATGAGAAGTCGACACATTTGTTGGGTATTCAAACTTTTCAGTCTCTCGATACTTACAATCACTCAAAGCTCTAATAGCTTTAAATAAGGGTTTATGTTTCGGTTGGGTTGAAGGCACAGAAACGATCTTGATTTGTTCAGGGTCAGAACCAAAGTGATTCGACGTCGTTTTATTCCTTATATTCAGACCGAACTGTTATATACATTTTCCTACTGTTCGACACCACAGTATACCTTGATCGTACAGTACATTTATCTTAATCCGTATACAATAGCTCTTCCTCCTTTAAGTAAATCTTTAGATATTCAAATTTAATTCGAAATTTAATCAAAAACCAATTAATTTCAATTCGAAATGACAATAATCATAATAGGACAAAATTCATTACATAACAATTCGAACTCAGATTAACTGAAATTAGTAATTCACTTATTTAGAATCAATAATGAAAATCAGCATCGCGTTTCAAGATTCTCTTGCGTTTAGATCGGCGTGGTGGATCTGGTAGGTTTGCTGAACTGGCATCTCGCTTTCGTTTGTCGCCGCTTCTAGTGGTTACGACGGGAGTTCCCTGAGCCCACTAACTTCTCTTGTGTCGCCCATTGGCGACACCTCTGAACTACTCATTGAGATGACTACGTTGGATTGCGGCTTGCTTTTACTCATTTTGAGCTGGTCCCGATGGGCCATGATTGGCGCGTTTCCAATGATAATCTGAAATGTGTTGATTGAAAATCTTTTTATAAAAGTTGCTTTCAACCAACGTTCTTTTACATTAGGATTATTGTTTTTATACCACACCTCATCCCCTTCAATGAGATTTTCTAAAAAACTGGGTTGTTCCGCCAACTTAGTTTCTGGGAACTGATCATTGGCATGAGGCATGGATAAATAGTTCTTATGTCCCTTTTTAGGGTTGATGAGGTCGACCAGTGTTTTTGGTGTATAAGAGAAAATTTTACCTGAAGGGAATTCCCCCTGGGATGAAATTGTATTTCGATAATTGAATAAAAACAGATTAATAAGGTTCTCCAATTTCAACTCCATTAAATCCGGATCTAGTAGAAATTTTTTTAGTACTTCCTTTACCGTTCTCACCGATCTTTCCGCCTGGCCGTTGCTAGACGGGTGGTAAGGTGGACTTTTTAGGACAATTATCCCTTGCCTTTCCAAAAATTGCTTGAAGCTATAAGAATTAAATGGAGGTCCCCCGTCTGAAACTAAAATATCTGGTAACCCAAACCTGGTGAATATTTCAACCAATTTCATCAACACTTGAACACAATCAGTTCCTTTTCTCATCCAAATTATCTCTAACCATTTGGAATAACTGTCCACGACGAGAAGAAAAGTATGGTGGTTAAAATAGAAAAAGTCTATGTGTATACGACTGAAAGGTCTGGTAGTTGAAATCCATTTGGATAGTTGTTTTGGTTTAGGTGCAATCACCATGCAGTTACAAACGTCACATTTTCTACATATTGTTCGATATCAGAATTGATACCGAACCAATACACATATTGCCTTGCTTGCTGCTTCATTTTGACTATACCCAAATGATTAGCATGCAATAACTTCAAAACACCGCTTTGCATGTGTTTTGGTATCACTATTCTATTCTTGTATAACAAGCAATCATTTACCACCTCTAACTCCTGTTGATTTGAGTAGACATCCATAAACCTTTTCTCAATCCTTTCCGGCCAACCACTCTGCCAGAAGGCAATTACTTTAGTGAGAAATTCGTCATTTCTTGTAGCATCCGCTATAGCTGAAAAATCCATAGGAAACTCATTGCTAAAATTTATACTAGACACATAATCTACATCATATTCTGTCGGAACCGCTTGAATCAGGGGGAATCTAGAGCAGAAATCCGCATTACCCATCTTGGCCGATGGTCTGTACCTAATTTCAAAATCATAAATGGAAAGTTCAAGAACAAATCGCTGCAGTCTTGTCACAAAAATCGAGTTCTTACCCGCCTTTCCGAATATGCCTACCAAGGGTTTATGGTCAGTGTATACTATAAAATTTTGTCCATATAGAAATTTATGAAATTTTTTAATTGTACAGACCAGAGCCAATGCTTCCAAATGGAGTATGGGATAAGCTTTTTGTGCGTCATTCAACGAAAAAGATGTGAAAGATATAGGTTTTTCAATACTGTCCACGATATGTGCGATTACCCTCCAAGGCCATAGCCCGATGCGTCTGATACCACAACTAATGGTTTTGTAGGGTAAAAAATTGAAGGAAATCGGCCTTCAAAAGTGAGTTTTTGCTTTCTTCAAAGGCGGCTTGACACGAATCGCTCCAGACAAATTTAACATCTTTTTTTAACAAATGATACAAATTGTATAGTTTAGACGACAAGTGTGGAATAAATTTATGGTAATAGTTGATTAGCCCCAAGAATGACTTTAGTTCTGTAACATTTCTAGGTACTTTTGCATTCTTAATAGTCGTAATTTTATCTGGGCATGGCATTAGACCTTTTTCTCCAATAATGTGTCCCAAAAAGGTTAGCTCTGTAACAAAAAACTTACATTTCTCCAAGTTAACTTTAATATTCGCCTCAGACAGTCTTTCAAGAACTAGAATAAGTTTTTTATAGCATTCCTCCAGGTCTTTACCTGCGATCAACACATCATCTAAATAAACAAAAACATGTTCAATCCCACTTAATACCTGATCCATTACCTGCTGGAATATCGACGCACTGGACGAGGCACCCTGGGGGAGCCTATGATACGCATACAGACCTTTTAGAGTGTTTATCACCATAAATTTCGTTGATCTCTTAGATAAGGCTAATTGCGTATAGGCCCCCTCCAAGTCCAGTGCACAGAAACATTTGCATCCAGCCAATCCAGCAAAAACATCTTGCGCTGTAGGGAGAGGATATGTATTCGGTATTATTTTTTTGTTGATTGAAACTTTACAATCAATAACAAGCCTGATCTCGTTATTTTTCTTTATCACTACTACCACTGGTGAAGCCCATTCGCTTGTTTTCACTGGAGTTATCACATTTTCCTTTTCTAGTTTGTCTAAATAACTAGCAACTCTACCCCTAAGCCGGTAGGGGACGTCGTAGGCTTTTTTAAAAATTGGCGTGTCGTCTTTCAAAACTAATTCTGCCTCGTGACCTTTGATAGGACAGGAAAAATCTTTCCTAAAAACTACACTAAACTTTTGTTTAATTTCCTCTACAATTTTGGCATTTTTCTGCTCCGTCATACTATTTATCACAGATATATTAGCAAAATATTGTCTCCAATCAGAGAAAAATTTGTCCAACCAAGTCCGGCCGAATAATGGGATGAAATTATTAGAACAATTCAAAACTAACAACTTCAAGTTTACCTCAACTCCTTTGTATTGAACTAAAACTGTAGCTTCCCCCTCGATCTTTAATTTGGATCCATTTACTACAATCAACTGTTTAGTGCATTTCTGTAAGGGTTTCCCAAAAGTAGCTAAGTATTGACCTTTGCTCATTACCGAGACAGCTGAGCCACAATCCACTTCCATAGTAACTAATTTACCATCAACAATCAAATCTATTAAGCATGGTTCGTTTATTTTGTTTATGGACGACACCAACATACAAGATAATTCACCTGTGTCATTATTGTCATCCTCGTCTTCAGTATCGGAGTCCTTGGTTGTCATTCTGCTCAGAAGCTCATTTAGATGCCTATCTGCACTAGGTCCTGGTTTGTGAGACTCCACCAGATTAACAGCATCACGTCGTAGATTTTTTAGTCTAAAGCATTTTCGTTTAATATGCCCTTTGGCACCGCAAAAATCACATGTATAACCCGAATAATCGGGACGCCTCTTATCTTGTCCTTTCCTCCAATTTCCTGGACGAGAACTTTCTCCCAGTCTGTCTTTTCCCACAAAATTGTTAAACGAGTGATTCTTGTCATATGGTTTTGTCCCTAGCCTACTTTTAACAGGACCCCTCATTGAGGCCACTTGTTCAACTTCACGGTTTGCAATCGCATAAGTGGTTAAAAGTTTATTCATTTGCTTGCCAATTATAGGCACTCCCAATGATCTGGCATTTGCCCCAGCCATCTCCCAAGTTGTGATTATTTTTTCGGCCACCTTTAAAGTTAAATTTTCCTCATTTAGCAGCCTTTGTTGCAATGAAACTTCTTTGACCCCAGCTACAATGCGGTCTCTGATTGCCAACTCCTTAAAGTCACCAAATGAGCAAAATTCAGCCTGTAATTTTACCGATAATACAAAGTCCTCCAAGGACTCGTCCGGCAGCTGTACTCGATTGTTAAATTTAAAACGCTGAATCAAATCCGATTCAGTTTTGTCCAGCCTAGTCTTGAGACGGGCAACCATGTCGCTATAATCGACTTCAGTTATCTTGGTATTGGGATACAACAATTTTAATTCTTTATAAACTACTGCCCCACCAAGAGTAATAAAATGGGGCTTACGCATATTTTCTTGAATATTGTTAGCTTCAAAGAAAAATTCAAGTCTTTCGATCCACTCTGCAAAAGAAATGCCTCTACGGTAGGGTTCAATAGACGTAGCCATGCCTACCGTAGCCATTGTAAAACAGTATGAAAAGAATAAAGTCTAAAACCTTTCCCTGTTTTTTTAATTAGATAAAAATGTTGACTCACCCTAACCTTCCAATGATAGCGTCCGACCTTCGCCGACGTTCCGATAGTGTCTGACCTTTGCCGACCGGTTACCTCGTTCTCTTCGTTAGTAGGTAGTCGTCCTTCCACTCGTAGATTGATTTCACCCCAGCGTGTACGAAAACGATGTAAACCGCCAGAAATCCACCAGGAATATTTCCAGCTGACGGGAGCACTAGCTGGTTTTGGTGGATGGAACTTCGGTCACTTTATTAGGTTTCTATCGTCGATTTCGGCTAGTATCACCACAGCACGTGTACGGATGAATTGCTTTATATGGGAGGAAAGAGAATACGGACTTAGATTCTTATGTGAAAATGCACTAATTCTTCAATCCTCTGCCGTTTTAAAAGAGGAACAAAGGCTATTGAGCGCTATTACAGACAAACAAAAGCGTTTGTTATCAATTGAGTTATCTAAGCGCCATCACCAAAATGGCTGTATCGAAGAACAAAAACGCTATCTCTTTGCCACTGACACGTTTTATTTTATTACGATATTAACACAATTCCGTTTTCTGCAAACTTAGTAAGCGGTATTATTGATAATATAAAACCGAGTCACTATAATAGCGTTGGACTAAATCCTGGCACTTACACTCGCGAAATTTTCCCGCAATGGAGTCAGTTGGAAAGATTTGAAATTAATAAAAAAAAAAAACTCTGCTGGTATTTTTCCTCGTCGCCACTTTTCAGTCTCTCGATACTTACAATCACTCAAAGCTCTAATAGCTTTAAATAAGGGTTTATGTTTCGGTTGGGTTGAAGGCACAGAAACGATCTTGATTTGTTCAGGGTCAGAACCAAAGTGATTCGACGTCGTTTTATTCCTTATATTCAGACCGAACTGTTATATACATTTTCCTACTGTTCGACACCACAGTATACCTTGATCGTACAGTACATTTATCTTAATCCGTATACAATACAAACAACCACAAAGCGTACCGATTCGTCGATGTTTCCACAAATCAACTGGTGATCAGTCGAGATGCAAGATTTGTAGAAGCAGAATATATCCAAGCTAGTGAAGATGTCCCGATATTGGAGGAAACTTTCGAAGATGCGTTACAACTTTTGCAGCCTATGAAACAATTGCCGATCGCGCTTCAACCTATTGCTGATAAAAATAACGATGAAAGCACTGATGAAGACGATGATTTTAATTCGTGTGATGAAGATACTACCTGTACCAAGCATCGACCTGTGAAAAGCATCGAGCCACAAACCTACGACGAAGCTAGAACAAGCTGTGATAGTGAATTGTGGAAATCAGCAATGGATGAATAATTCATGTCACTAATGCAGAATTCAACATGGGAATACACAACGTTACCTGAATGCAAGAAGGCCATCGGATGTAGGTGGTTGTATAAGCGCAAGTTAGATAAACATGGTATAATTTCTCGATACAAGGCAAGATTAGTTGTTCAAGGCTTCAGACAGAAGTTTGGCATCGACTATGACCAAGTTTTTGCTCTAGTTGCAATGCATACTACTTTTCGGATGCTACTTACTGTTGCTGCCCGTCGAAAATTGTTGGTAAAGCACGTAGATTTCAAGAATGCATATCTCAATGGTGTTCAATCTGAAGACGTATTCATGAAGCAACCTAAAGGATATGAAACAGGCAGTTCTGATACAGTTTGTCATCTGAAGCGAAGTTTATATAGCTTGAAACAGGCTGGACACGTTTGGAACAAAACCATTGATATTTTTTTTAAAACAACTCGGGTTTGTTCAATCAAATTCCGATGCCTGTTTGTACATTAAAATCAACGATGAAAATCAGCAAACATTTATACTATGTACTATACGTCGGTGACATGCTAATTGTATGTAACACTTTGGAAGAATATAAAGCGATTCTCAAATCTCTTTCTGCAAAGTTCAAAGTTAATCCACTCGGTGATGTACGTCACTATCTCGCAATTCAAATCAATCAATGTTCAGGAGGAGGTTTTGTAATCAATCAGCAAATATTCAATATAATATTCAGCGATTAGTAGAACGTTTTGGACTTGACCATACGAAACCATCAGCCATACCTATTATGGAACCAGGCTACCTCCGAACAAAGGAGGAGGAGAGTAATCTTTTGCCCAATAATAATTCATATCTGAGTTTAATTGGCGGATTGCGCTACGTTGCAGTGAATACAAGGCCGGACATAGCCATCAGCACTTCCTTACTGGGCCGCAAAGTTAGTTTCCCAAAGGCCCAAGGGCAGAGGATTGGACGGAAGCAAAACGAGTGATGCGATACCTTGTAACAACGGCCAAACATGAATTACAATTAGGAATAGATGAGTCAAACATGACTGCCTTCGTAGATCCTGACTGGGCAGGAGATCATGGTTAAGATCTGGTTAAGAAGAGGCTTATCAAAGTTATCTATTGACCTACAGAAACTATGATTGCTGATATGCTGACCAAACCACTACAAAAAGGAAGTAGGTTAATCACCGAATGAACGCCGGAGTAAAATCTGGACTACTCGAGGAGGAGTGTTAGCTGGACGAGCGATCCAAGATATCGGGTGTGTAGTAACGTTTGCTAGAAACCAACTTTGTTATTTTTTCCTAATAAATCATTCCATTCCTTACCACCAACCCTTCCACATGTATTTAATGTTTCCTGTGCAACATCTATAACATTCCCCAGAAAACCACTGGCTCAAACGGATGTTATTTATACTGACCTCTCTGCAGCTTTCGATAAGATTAATTACTCATTAGCCATTGTAAAACTGGACCGATTCGGAGTCAGCGGCAGTCTGCTGAACGGATTTCATTCATATCTTTCTGACCGCTATCTGACCGTAGCTATTTATTGGGGAATGCACCTCTAAAAGTTTTCATGCACCATCCGATATACCACAATGGAGTCATCTAGGACCACTGATCTTCCTGATCATTTTCAACAACGTACACCTCGTTAACAAATGTCCTCGGTTCGCTTACGCAGATGACCTTAAAATCTTTTTGGAAATACATAGTATCGCCGATTGTCAGCTCTTACAACGTCAACTAGATCGCTTCGTGGATTGGCGCTCTCTAAACCGAATGGTGGTAAATCCGGCCAAGTGTTCTTTCATAACGATTTCACGAAAAAACAGCCCATCGTCTGCAACGGAGGCGGTGCATAACTGTCATTTTTGTTGATTTAGCTTTGCTGCGTCGCAGCATGCGTGAAAAAATAAAAATGACAGTTGAACGTTGCTTCCTTATCGAGTGGTGTGCCCCCGAAAACGCGAGCACTTTGAAACTTGGATTCCGTCAGGAGTGACCTGAAGCTGATTAAGCGAAAAACGTACTCTTAAAGGAACTTTTGGTTACTTGGGTAAAGCCTTCTTGGTGAGCCATGTGAAGGACCTCGGCGTGATCCTAGACTCGCAACTAGTATTCAAGCAACACATCTCATTCAAAGCATCCAGAACTATGGGATTCATCTTCAGAGTTGCGAAGAATTTCACCGACATATACTGTTTAAAAGCTCTCTATTGCTAACTGGTGCGCTCGACTCTATAGTACTGTTCTGTTGTCTGGAGTCCTTACAACAACGGTGCAGAGAGAATCGAATCTGTTCAACGCCGTTTCCTTCGATTCGCGCTATGTAGACTACCTTGGCTGGATCCGTTTCGCCTACCGAGTTACGAAAGCCGATATCAGTAGATCAACTTGGAGCTACTTCGCTCAAGGAGAGATGTCGACAAAGCCATTATGATCGCCGATACCCTGCAGGGAAGAATCGACTGTGGAGCTATGTTGGAACAAACGTTCAGCATGGTCCGTAACACCCATATGTTGAGGCTGCCCTTTTGTCGTACAAATTATGGTTATATGTGGCCTTCAACAGAGTCGCATCACTCTTCGATTTCCACGCCACACGGAGCATGTTACGCCGAAGATTTTCATCGTTCTTCGCAGACATAAACAGACGAAGACAATGACTATGCTTGTTTAAATGTTTTATAACTTTTTTGTATTATCCCTTGACACCATCTTTTAATGTTCACTTTTTTTTAAATACTCTACATCATTGGGGCCAAACATAGCCTGTTGATGCAACAATAATAAAGACAATGACCGCTGCTGGAAGGCTCTGCCACATCGATTTTCGGAATACTCCTTCTGTTTCTGCTTATGAGTAGCTTCGTGATTTTGGCCTTACAATCAATGATTCTTTCTTGCGATGGCTTCAGTCGTATTTAACCGGTCGCAGCCTTACCGTGGTTTGATTGATCTGGAACCCCTTTCCATCTTCCGAAGCACAACGAGGGCATTACTGATAGCAGATCTACTACAAGGACGACTCGACTGCCCTTCTCTTCTGGAACAAATTAACTACCACGTGCAACCCCGATTCCTTACAAATAGTTCGATGTTCAGGGCTCCTATGCATCGAACGAACTACGGTATGTAAGACTATTCAACAGAGTTGCATCTCTTTTTGATTTTAACTTGTCCCGTCAACTAATTCGCGAAAGGTTCAGTTCTTTTTTAAGGAATAGTTGATAATGATACTTGACCATAGAATGTAATTTCACATTTTGTAATTAATTAAAGTAAGCATCATTGGGGCCAATACAGCCTGTTGATGTATAATATAAACAAATAAACAAAGGAAAGTGAAAGTCATCTATCCAGTTCTGAACAGAAAACGATCATCAAAATTTCAGTCGGAATTCTAATAATGCCTTAAAATAAATGCTTATAATATTATATCCATAATTGGTGTCTAAAATAAATCTAAAATATTTCCTATGCTATCTCGTTAATCCTAAATCAAACAAAATCTCGAAGAAATTCCAGGTAGACAATGGGATCTACAGGATAACGTGCTATTACAAACTACATATCTAAAATCTACTTCAAAATTGTTATTATCAGCTTGCTAGTTACCGTGACTATATTTAATGCCAATACAGGTGTAAAAGTTTGGTTAAAATCTAATATCATCCAATAGGAACAACACAGTGTGGGACAGAAGTTGGTATCGTGATACCATTTAGAAAATTGTGTCACCAAAAAATGTGAGTAGAAGAACTATAAGCAATAATTCATGCATTCGTTAATGATTGAAATAAAACAAATTTGCAGCTTAAAGCTAAACATACAAAAACTTGGTTTGCTCAAAGGTTTTAGAAGAACCATCCGTACATTCACACAAACAGCCATCACTTCAAATCGATTGGTATATAACACTATGGTTCTCCGAGCCTTCTATCAAAAGTTGGGTTTTGGAATGATCATATAGCCTTTACGCTTGTTTGCTATACTCCGTGCAAACGCGTGATTTTAACCCTTTATAAGGCAGTGGCAACTATATTGCCACCAACAAATTATTATTTTTTCTATTTATTATTCTATTATTCTATTTTTTATTATTCCCATGTAGTGGCTTTATTTGCTTCCTAGTAACACCCCAGATGAATTTGAGCCATAAAAAATTGAAATGTCAGTTTTTTTACGAACAGATCGTAAGATTTGAGTGGAAGAAGGATTTTCAGATATAATTCGTTAAAAAAACGACAAAGATATGTTTTTTCCCGTTGGTATTAATTATTTTGAATCTCCTGTGTTAGATTATAACGTGATTAGCGTGAAAAAGCTTTGCCTTTCTGTATATTAAGTTTTTGGATTTTTGACGAAATTGTGGGTGCGGCCAGAGTAGACGCGAAATGCGATGCGTCGCGGTGGCGCGTCTACTCTGGCGGGCCCCTTATGGTGATTATGCCATTTGGGGTGACAAAATCGGGTCGAAAACGTGATAAAATCGGGGGTAGACAAAATCGGGTCAATACTGTATTGCTTTTTTGGTGAAACAATTCGTTGAATGTTGGAGGGTGCTCTACAGCTACCATGGGAAGGAAAGGGTTAAAGCGAGATAGAAAACTGAATGTATGGGGATTGGCATCAAGTTATTTTTATCATGATATTTATTAACATAAATGGCGTAATCTCAATCAACAGGCTATTAGTGAAAATTCCAGAAAAAGATAGCAGAAGCCTTCAGCTACGTGTTGATAGTGTTGGTTTGCGTGGGAGTGCTATCAGATGCGTCAAATCGACGTTTGAATCTTTGTTTATAAAAGCAGATAAGTCGTTTTGAAAATTTGGTATTGAACTTGAGATAAAAAATAGCATTTAAAAAGTAGCTTTCGGATATGTCGTAGATTATTATAATACACAGAGACTTGAAGATATTTTTCATTATTTATATTTTTTTGCAGATTTTTTTCCTTTATAATTGTCACGTGTTTTTCTCGCTAGTTCATAATATTTATACTTTTTGTAAACTTTAATTTTTTTTAATATTGGAGATAAATTACTACTAGGTCTACATTTCACTTTTGCAGTGTGTGTTACTTTTTGTTTGTGTAACTCTTGCTTCTTCTTTCCATACCCTTTCATTTCAAGACCGCTTAGCGGACACACGGTCCAATGCATGTGCCCTTTTCCTCCTTCTCAAAATGTATCTCATAAATCTGTCCGCCAAAAGCAGCCTAGACCCCACACATGGCCACTACTAGCAGGACTCTTGGGCTTGCGATGCCAACCAGATGCATCAAGGTGAACACCTCAGTCAGCATCATAGTTGAAATCTGTACGAACGAACTCCGCTAACTCGAAATATGTTCTGATAATACAAAGTGCAGCTTGGGAGGACAGGGAAAATGTGGGAATAGATTAAAGAAACATAATAATAAACTAATGTACACGACTTTTTCAGTCCGGTCGTTCAATTCCCCACGAATTAAACAACACAGATTTTGATGATATAACATTTGTTTCATAACGATCGGTTGCCGACACGAATGGAATAGAAATGCAACCACACTTGAATAAGATTCCTGCCGGACAGAAAACAAAAGACATGTTTTAACGTTTCAGTCTATCTCGTGTTCATATCTATTTATATGCGTGTGTAACTTTTGGAACTAATGTTGGTTTATTTTCTGAATTGTGTTTTTTGTTTTATTTCAACCTTTTTGCTACAGCTTCAAGCCAGTTTCGACTAATTTGTGCATAACTCGACGAGTTGGCCCATTCATGCAATTCTTTCCGCGTAGCAACCACACAACGGGAAAAGTATCACGATGAAAGGGGTCTTCAAGAGAGATTACAGCACGCCACATGCACACCCCACCACACTCGACTAACTGTCGGGTATTTTTGCCGCTTTGTTTTGCTATTGAGATATTAGCAACTATATTTTCTGTTGTTGTTTGATTCTTCTTTTACTACGGATAAATGCGAAAATGAATTATTTTTTGTGATTTTTATGATTTTTTTATGGTTTTATTTTGCATCGAGATTAATCGATTTCTACATTCAAGTCTATCATAGGGTAATCAAAATAATTAAAGTAATCAAGATTGTTGTATCCTTATTCATTATTATTCGGTTTTGATAGTACAAAAAGGAAACTGAATTAAAAATGTTAGAAAAAATCTCATCCAAGAAAGTGATCGGATTTCGAAGATTTTTATTTTCCGGGAAGCATACATAAATAGCAACTTACTGTTAAAAGATAAAACAGCTGATGGTCCTTTTCAAGAAGTTTTGTAGACCATTGTGTTTGTAATCAAAGTTAAACGAAGCGTTTACAACATTTCAATTGAGTTTGAACTTGTCTATTCCAATTATTTTGAGCACCCTATGAAGTTGTTACACGTTAAAATAGCTTTATTTAATATTTACAAGTTTGTTCTGCATCTGCCGCGATGAGCAAAACGGGAGAATAAATTAGATGATTTGATTTTTTGTTTGTTTTTGTTTTATGTGCTAGTCAAATAAGCTAAACAGTACTTGCTTGGTTCCAAGCCCGCTTGTGTCTATTTTTAAGATAATTGTTTTCTACTCTCATATTTATATCCTCATATCCATTTTTTGACTGAAGTTAATGTGAGTTCCTAATTTTTTTGTTTTTTTTTATGGAACCGACTTTTGAGATTTGCTGAAAAATTCAACAAATCAACATGAATGATATAAGGAAATTAGTTACTAGTCTGACAGCTGGTTAATATTTTACATAATTTGCCCTCTTATTTTAAGCGACTAAGACAATGATTATAGTACACAAATATAACAGGTGTCAATGGTAGATCTTTTTCAGCTTCTTAAAAGATTTCAAAACACTTCGATGTTGCTAAGGATGCTCGACTAGGCTTGCGTATGAACAATTAAAGAACCGGTCTCAACAGCAATCTCCCACAAGAATTTCCACCGCTAGTAATTCTAAAATCACCATTGAAAGCTTCCTTTATCTAAATTGAAGTATTGCAAGCAACCTCACAAGCATCCCAAACCCAATCAAAGCCTTAATTGTTTTAATCCTATTAGATGATTTACTTTTGTTTTTGTTGTCTACCACAGTTACTTCACATCTGTCCTGTTTTTGTCGCAAAATAAATTACAATAATACGACACATTTCTTCTCGCACATATATGTGTTCCTAATTCACTATTTATGTGTATACTACCGAAACAAGGAAACAATTTCCTCACGTAATATCAACCGCCTAAAACTTCCTAAAAAAACAAAAACTGTTAACCTAAAATTATAAGCGTCATTTACTCATTTTTAATCAAATGGGTTGCTGTTCTTCCTGGTGGTCATGCTGATCCTTTGACAAATTCAGTGAACCTTCTGTCTGAGCTGCAGCAGCTGCCGCCGCAGCAGCGGCCGCGGCTGCCTTAGCTTCCGCTGCCATCCGCGCCGCTGCAGCTGCTGCCTGTCGTCCTGCGCTGGATCGGAGCTCGCGCTTCCGTTCGGGGACTCCCACCGTAAGGTCGAGGTCTTCACCGCTTCTTCGTCGTTTGGAACGTGTCGCTCGACGACCTCCTGCCGTCGGAGTTAATTGCGGAGCACTATTCGACTCTCCACCGGAAGAACTGGCCGCATCGGTGCTGCATCGAGTAGATTTCCTTGTCGACGATGATGCTAAACACTCTGCTGTTGGTTTTTCGTGATCAAATTTGCTTGTGTCTTCAGACGGTTGTTCCGTCGAATGACGCTGACTTCTACGCGAAGCACGACGTTCGTGTCGCTCTGCCTCTTCGTGTTGTTGTTGCTCTTGAAGATCTTCTTCCTTTTGCTGCGGTTCGTGTAACTCAGCAGGTGTTGTATCCATCTGCTGAGGTGCTACCATTTCTTCGTGTTGTCGAAGATCGACTTCTGGTTGGGCAGACTCTATCGGAACAGGTGCATCCTGTTCCACTTCTAACCGAGGGTGCTGAAGTCGTTCATTTTCCTCGCGTTCTCTACGACGTTTATGCCGTAGTTCCCGGGCGTGAGCCTGTTCTTGTTCGTGTTGCTCCTTTTGCTGTTGTTCTTCCAGCAGCTTTTTTTGCTCCGCCATCCGTTGTTGCTCGAGAATTCGTTGCGCTTCCTGCGCTTCTTGGAGCTTCTTCATCTGTTCTTGTTGCAGAAGTTTCTGCTTCTGCTTCAGTAGCATAATCTGTTTCTGAGGGTCATCCTCATCGTTCAAAACATTGCCTGATTTGGAAAGTTTTGAAGGGGCTATTAAATCTTCTAGATCCATTTCCTGGTTGTGGGCAGTGTCTACCACCGTCACCGATGGAGTTGGCACAGAATTCGATGCCGATGACGTCGATAAATTTTGAGGTGCAGCTGTCGTCGGAGTCAACGTAGTAGAATTCGACGAACCCTTACTCAAATCGGCAGCCATATCAGTCGACCGTAAGCTACGGTCGTTTCTTTCCGCCCGATCAACCCTGTCGGTCAATCTTTCAGTACGCTCTCGCTCGCGGTCTCTGTTCTCCCGTTCTCGTTCTCTTTCGCGGTCTCGATCCCGATCTCCGATACTTGACGTGGACGATGTCGACATGGCTGCCGGACTTTTGGCACTGAGATTCAACGAACCTCCACCACCACCGCTACCGGCAGCGGACGACGATGAAGTGCCGGTATGTCCCACGGGTGATGCTAATGAGATTGTCGTTTGCGATGGTAGGGAAGCTGCTATGCTAGCGGCAGCCACTGGCGTCAGCGTGACCTTGTCAATACTACCCATAGAATCTGTTGACGATCTTGTTCTGGGGCTCTTCATTTCATCCTGCTGAGAGCCGCCCACGCCGCTCATCATAAGCGTTTTGGGGTCTAGCTTGGATAGATGATGCTGTAGATGTTGCTGTTGGGCATCGTGCCTCGAAGAAGACGTGGTTCTCTTTGAATCTGATGTTGACGAGGATGACGATGACGTTGGGATGAGCGATATCGCAGGTCCGACTCCCAAACTCCTTGCCAAAAGTTCAATAGGATGTTTGCTCAACTGCTCAAATGCTTCTTTCAGCTCTTGATCTCGTGATTTTTTGGAAGCCGAAGAAGATGACGAGGAAGAGCCGGTTGCTCCACTGGCAGAAAGAGCTTGAGCTGCCATTTCGGCGAACAATGCCTGGCTGAATTCTGGTGTTAACGGTAGTTGAAGGTCCTTGCTCATAGCTGCGGCTGCTGCTGCTGCAGCCGCTGCAGCACTATTATTGTTACTACTACTGCTCTTCGATGATGAACCGTGTGCAGAAGAGGATGATGATGACGCTCCAGGCATTTTCCCGGTGGCAAACGCCTGCATCGCTGCTAGATCTGGAGGGAATGCCCCTTGAGATAACGTTTCCAGTATTTTCCTTCTCTCGCGCTCTAACTTTTCTAGGGCTTGTTTATTTGCTTGTTGTGCGGCCGAACTTTCCCTTGCTCGTTTGTCGGCTGCGCTGGATCCACTACCTCTCGAACTTTGCGTGATATCCAAGCCTGCAGATCGCGTTAGCGAGTCCAACAAATGTTTATCATGTGGAAGCAATAATTGCTGAAGTTGTGCTGCTTCTAGAGCAGCTTGTTGAGCGGCAGCTGCCTGTTGACTAGTCAAACTTGAATTTCTGCTCGATTTACTACCTGGTGATGCAGCCGATTGCTGAGAACTACCACCCATACCTCGTGAGCTATTCTGCTTCGATTGAGATTGTCGTGAAGTTGTTGGTGATGATGTCGTACTTGTTGTTATTCCACTTGTGCCCAGTCCAGCCCCTGGCATTCCATACGGATTCAATCCTCCCAAACCTAGCGGTGTGTACAAAAGGCTTGGATTCGGGAAGAAGAAAGGAAACTGGCTTGCAGCAGCAGCTGCAGCTGCTGCTTGCTGTTGGGAATTGGAACTCTTGCTGGAACTCTGTTGTGATGACGACGAGCTCGATCCATCAGGTTTTCTTGATTTGCTAGAACTACTGCCTCCTGCCTTTGGAGGAGTACCTCCAACTGCTGCTGCAGCAGCAAGAGCTGTTGTAGGGTCTAAGCCTGCAGCAGCCATCATGGCAGCCAAACTTTGGGCATCCATTCCAGACAGACCAGGCAGTCCTCCTGCTAAGCTAGCAAAAAGATTCATATTGTTCAGATTGCCTAGTCCTCCGAGTCCAGCCAAACCGGGCATTCCGCCAAATGGCATTCCAAGCATTGGGTTTTTCGGATCGAAACTGCCCAATCCAGGAACGCTAGATAATAGATTGGCGTTCAATCCTGCAAGACCTGGGAATTGCATGTTAGCAGCACTGCTACTGCTATGTTTCTTCGATGGCGTGGAAGATGATTGTTGGCTGCTGCCACCACTGCTTCCGTATTGACCTGCCTGGGACGTCATGGGCGAGGACGATGATGACGATCGCATTTGTTTGGAAGAGGCTGAAGAAGGGCTTCCCGAATCTGATGGAGAAGGCTTTGACATTGACATAGAGCCAGGTGGAAGAATGATCGATTCAGCCCATTTAGGATCTATTTCGTACAAAGGATTGTCGTGTAGCCATTGTGTTAATCGTTTCAGTTGAGGAGCCTTGTTTCCGGTGAGACGCTTGCCATTGATCTTATTAATAACCGACACGTATTCCTCACCGGTAAGTGTCTTCCAATTAAAGGCCATTGGATTATTGTCTGCCTGCTGTTGCTGCTGCTGTTGTTGCTGTTGCTGGGCATGATGTTGTTGAAGACTAGTTCCAGTATTTCTCGTAGATCTAGACGACGTAGGAGTCGTCGCCTGCGGTTGTGATGTGGAGGATGATGATCTTCGCGATGATCTTGACAAATAGTCCATTCCCATAGCGTGTTCAGTCAGGGCAGCTGTTTGTTCCGCTAACCATTTGTTCACCTTAGCGTCGTGAGCTGAACCGTACTGACCGAGTTTCGAACTAAGATCCGCCGCTTGCTTCATTTCTGCAAACATCGCTTCATATGCCTTACGTTGTGGTGAATTTGCTGGCAATGATTGAATAATCTTCTGCTGTTGTTTCAAGAACGCCTGTTGCTCGGCCTGGGCTGCTTGCGAGAACAGTGCACTCAAGCTGTCTTTGGTTGAGAGTGCTCCCATGCCGGACATGTTTTGTAATGCAGCTAAGCCACTGTTCGAGTTGGAGCTTGACGACCCCTGACCACTCTTCGATGTTCCTGGCACACTTGTCACTGTAATTGTGAACGGTTTCTGGGGCGGTTGTTGACTAACCGACGATGGTGCACTCGCTGGAGTCACTGAGACACTCGGTGGGATCTGGGGCTTCTTCATAGAGCTACCGGAGAAGCTTCCTCCTGGTGGAGTAGGATCACCGAATATCGTCTTCTGTTCTTTAGCAGCTGACAGTCCCATTACAATTTCGTCCAACTTCCTTCGCTTCTTCTCTTTACCCAACGGGGGTTCTTCGATCGGCACACTCACGTTGTTTTTCTTCATCAGCTTCGAAAGCATATCATTCAGTTTTCCTTTACCAGCCGCTGCTGCCGCTGCCACTGCAGCCGATGGTGATTGCATTGAAGAACCACCTCCGGCACCGGCACTTGTTATACTGATGCTGGTAGACGAAAGTCCTCGGCTGCTAGCACCATAGATATCGCTCGGCTTGTGCTTCTTGCCAATTGAAAAGTCCTGTACTTCGCTTAGATCCATCGGACCCTTGATTATGTCCGCCATGTTGACCTTCGGCAAACTATATCTGTGATGGAGAGAAGGTTAATTAGATTAATTCTGAATCGTATTTCCAAATGTATATTCAACTAACCCAGCCGACAAATCGATCGGTGTCAACGTGCTGGACGTTCCTGGGATGAGCGTGGGCTTCGAGTAGCTGATCGGATTGCGAGGACCATGCTGATGAGCAGGCGGCGGTTGCAGTCCTCCCGAACCTCCGGAACTATTTCGACGGGCGTCAACGATTTCGTCCTCGTTCCACGACAGCGCGCCAGCTGATTGCAGCGATGGAGCCTGTGATTTATTACCGGGTGCTGGTAGGATTCGAAAAATTTATAAAAAAAAATATTAAATTTGCACTTTCGGAACGTAAACGGTGGATGGAACATCGAAATGAACTATAGGGAACTTTACGACATCAATTGAATTTTGGTTTTACAGAAAAAAAATAAGCGACTAATTGGAGAATTTTGGTTTGAAAGATTCTACGAGATGTTATTGCAAAAGTTAGGAAGGAATTTATTTTAACTAAAGTAAATGTTTTTTCTTCAAAAGTTACGTCAATTGTTATGTAAGTGGATCAAAAGGGTAATTTTATTTATTTGTTTTTGCAAAATAAACATCCCGTTTTCTATCAAAGGGTCGTAACTAAAAATGTAATGAAAATAAAATGTAAGCCAATTGATTATGTTTACCTGGACTCTGAGTATTATTCAACAAAGCATGCAATTTGGCCCTTTCTGTTTCAACATCAATAGCAATGTGTCTCTTGCGTTGTTTCTTACTTGACGAGAGCGAAACATTTGCAGCGGCAGCGGCGGCCGCAGCCGCAGCTGCCATTTGACTTTGGCTTAACCCTTGTGTACCAACCGCTCCCGGTCCGCTGCCTCCCAGCCCAACTGCCGAAAGGGCAGCCGCCGCAGCTGATTGTGCATTCATGGCCGCTTGGCTGATCTGTTTCGCACCGGCGTGATCGGTTGTGATCGTGATCACGTCCGGAGTGCTGGACGTCGAACGTCGCGTGTCGGCGTCCACTGAGATGATACGCTTGATCGTCTCATGCAACGGAATGTCCAGATCAATGCCCAGACATCCGGTGTAGGCAGAGTAGGACTTGCCCACGGGCCACTCGCCGTGCTCGATGCAGTAGATGATGTGTCCGACCCGACGCTCCAAAGCGAAATCGCGGAACCATTTCACGATCATCGACGTATCGATCATGCTAGCAAATTTGCTCATGTCTGAAAAAGAAAGAAAAAATAAAAATCTAACAATCATGTATTTGACGTCGTAGGAAGATTACTTACTGTTGAAGTCTTCTTTCGAGACACTGTTATCCAACTGCTTCAACTTCATTAATGGTTGGAAAACTTCTAAATCGGGGAAACGAGCCTTTAGTTCAGCCGCTTGTTTGGAGCATTTTTCATCTTCGCTCATAACTTTGGGTTTTACGTCAGAAACTTTCTGTTCATCAAGTATTATTACATCTGGTGAAGTTTCTCTTCCTACTTCAGGCTTTTTCTCAGGCTCCTGCCCTTCCACTTTCTTCAACGGGGATACCCCTTCCTCAGTTGAAGCATTCTGTTCATCAATTTTCGACGGCTCACTCGATTTTTCTTCCATTTTGGAAAGATCTACCGACTTGTTTTTGTCCTCGTCATGTTCTTGTTTGATCTCATCGTGCTTTTCCTCGGCAATATCATCCTTGGGTTTGTCCTCTGTATCAACTTCCATGGAATTCTCCTCCTTAACAACTGGTTTCGATTCCTCATCTTTTACTACATCTTTATCTTTCTTTTCTTCTAAAGCATTATCAGATAGTTCTTCCGAAGAAACTTCCACTTTCATTTTCTTGTCCTTGTCGTCCGAATCCTCAACTTTGAGCTCCTCTTTCAAGTCTTGACCGTCACTTGCTTCGGATTTGATTTCATCCGTCTCCTTCTTGAGTTCTTCCGCGATTTTCACTTCTACCTTCGGCTCGATTTCAGTATTTTCCACATCTTTATCTTTAGTCTCGTCTGATTCCTTCTGTTTCATTGCCTGTTCCGCCTTTTCAGCCGCTTCTGCCTTGGCAGCTTGCATTTTCATCAACTGTTGATTTTGCAGTTGGATTTGAATTTCCAGATTTTGTAAATATTTCTTAGCCGCCTCATAGAATGGAAACTCCGGATCGGCTAGGATCAGCTGTTCAGAGCGATAAATTCCATGCTTGAGCACCGCCCGCAGCAGCTCTCGGTCATGCTTGCCCGAAATCCACCAGTCAGGGGTGTCCAGATTATTCTCGCACAGCTTTATGTTCTCCTCCAGTTTCGGGTGTTTGATGATCTCGCGGGCCTTCGAAAGCAGTTCCAACCGATCGAGAATCAACTTGGCGTGATCCTCGGTTACATCATCCACCAATCCCTCCAAACCCTTTTCGTCGTCGTTCAGCTTTACACCAGCCTGGCGTTTGCACATGGCAATGAAGACCTTATAGAAATCACTCAAATTTTCGTCCGACTTTTTGTCTAACTTGGCGTAAACTTTGAATCTGTTAAAAAAATTAAAATAATTAACGAGGTTCGTTTTACGGCATGTATACCATTCCGCGATCAGTATTATTTTGCTTAGCTTAGTTTAGACTGACTGTATCAATGATTGCTACTCCGCATTCCGCGATCAGTATTATTTTGCTGAAAATCGGCTGAAAATAAACTGCGATATAAATTATAAAACCACCTAGGAGCACTACAGACAGAATCATTAATCGATTACATTCTGATTACACTTCTCCGACATTATTGACATCAGGATCTATCGTAGCGCTAACATCGACTCTAAACAGAATCTGCTGATGGTAAAACTGCGCCCAAAACTATCGGTCATCAACAATGTTCGGTACCGATGGCCGACTCGGTATGACCTAGAGAGACTTAAGCAACTTAAGCATAGGCACAGCATCTCGAAGTAGCGTTGCCATAAGAAGGTAAGCTCAATAAGGATCCTCTTGAGAGCTGCTGCAGTGCTGCCATCAACGACGCAGCGGAGAACAGCGTCGGCTATGTGAGACAAGGTCGATGGAACAATTGATTCGACGAAGAGAGCAGACAGATTTAGGAGGAGAAGGCAAAGTTTGGAACGCTATGGATGGAAACGGCAACAGTGTAGACCCGCATCTTGACGGACGAACGTGTGGTAATCGAAAGGCGGAATCAACACTTCCAGGGGCATTTAAAAGGCGCTGGGAGTACAGGCAATGAGGGTCAGCGGAAGAAACGACTACGTCAGTTTAGCGAACGATCTAACGAATCTAACCAGCCTCCACCTTGAAAGAAATGAAGAATGCTATTGGATGGCAAAGGCCATGAAGGATGGTATTGGAGTTGAACTCAAGATGGGTGCGGAAATGCTGACCACTTTTCTGCACCAACTAAATCTAGAAAACAGAACAGCTACCGGAAAATGGAAGAACGCGTTCATTTGCCCCATCTATAAGAAAGGTGTGTGAGTGTGAGAACTTTTGAACAATCACCATCCTAAATGCCGCAGTGAATGAGTTCGTTTGAAGATATCAAGCCAGCTTCGTCGACGGTCGCTCGAAAACAGACCAGACCTTTTTATTTATTTATTTAAGGCCTACATCAACAGACTACTTATGTCCTTTACTGATAAAAGTAACGGTGAATGGTGTACAAAACTGTGTTAAGATTTCGGGCGAACACTTCAACTCGTTAATGGGTTGGGGGTGGTGGTCTGTAGCGTAGATGGGTACACGTTCGCCTTACAAGCGGAATGGTCATGGTTCCCAGCCTCTCCTCCAAACCCTTGTCAGTCGCCGGGTGCGCAGCGTATTGGGAGACGCGTTCCCGGATAAAATGTCAACCGAACAATGCAATGATCATTGGATGCACGACATGGACAAAGGGACACAATATGGACTCACGATGAGATGGACTGGCAACGACAACAATAGTGGTAATTGTTGAGAACCACTGAATACAGCATCCTCTCTTCACACTGCTCTCTCACCGACGGCAGTTGAATCTGCCTTCGCCTGATGCACAAAAGCAGGCAATTGTAATTCGTTTTTCATATAAGCTTTGTAACCGCCTTGCCGTAAACGGGTCGCGTCTTGTAGTATTTTGGTGTAAATACCCGAGCAAAGTCGGTTAACAAAGTGAGAGCAAATTGATATTAAGCTCTGCTGTTGAAATTATATTGAAAACAAAATTTGATATCAATTGTTAGTTAATACAAATTGATATCGAAACATGTTTTCAATATGCATTCCTCAGTTACCATAATGATAGCAGCTTTACATCAAATTATGCTGTCGATTATCTAAAATGTGTTTTACGAAGATTAAAAGCAATCTGCAAACAAAATATGCTGTTGTTGTTATGAATGCTCATAAAAATAATCTAATTGAATACTCATTTTGTTATCAAATTAAAAATCTCATGATATCAAATTTAGTAATCATGTTGATTTCATTGATAGCAAAATGTGTTTTCAGTATGATTTCACAGTGTAAAAATATGCTCTCATTTCTGCTGTGTTAACCGTTAATCCATACAAAACGAGATCAACTGAAGTAATCAAATAATTGACATCATAACAGCAAATTTTGATTTCAATTTGATTTCAAACTTTGCTCGGGTAAAGTCTATGTTTTAAATTGTTATTCGTTACACCTGTGAGCCTTATTACCCCCACCATGTGTCCCGACTATTCTGTGTGGATTCTATACAGCAGAATAAAAAAACTCCCGCTCGATTGAAACCCGCCGGCAGAGCTGAACACCCGCCTGAAACATGAGGCAACAAAAGTTGGACGGTGGTGACTGCCTCGAAGACAAAGTACATGCTTGTGGGCGGAACCTAGCGCGACAGGGCCCGCCTTCGGAACCCATGCAGGATGCACTAAGGAAGAATCATGTGTGGAAGTTCGGATGATTGTTGCGGGCAGCAACATTCGATATGTTCGAGTGTTTGACCTTCCACCAGAAATACCGGATGAAGATGTATCTTTGTTACTCCGCCAATAGTGGAGTATTCAGTTCGCGGAAAGTTTCCAGTGGATTTGGGCCTCGATCATTTGTACAAAGGTGTATGGGGCCTCTTCATAGATGTGAAACATGAAATACCGCCGTCGCTGGAAATCGCAAATCATAGAGGCAGAATTTTCCACAAGGACTTGAAGAACAAGTGCTTCGAGTGCCGAAAAAAAGGGCATCGAAAAGATGCATGTCCTCTACGAAGTGAACGGAATCATGAGGAGCCCAAGAGATCGTCAACCACCTATGCTGGAGTAGTAAGTGGAATCCAGGAAAATAAAGAATGTGTCGAAAAAGTTATCGAGGAGGAAACAATCGAAGTTTTGGACGAGGAAATGCAGCAATCTACGGAAACAGGAGAAGAACAGGATCCATCGAAAATCGTACTCAAAAATAAAACTGACAAGCTGAGGTATGAACACAAAGGCATTCTGATTTATTCAGGGAAAAAAGAAATAATGTTGCGCAAGAAGAAAGAAGAGGATCTGCTAGAACAAGAAAAGTATGCGGCTCGAAAAAGGCGCGAAAAAAATGCTATATAGATAACTTTGTCATTCAATAAGCTTATTCGAGTCGAGTTTTGTATAAAACAAATGAGCCTTAAATAAATTAGTTAAAAAAGGCCGCGTCAGAAGCGACGCACTACTACAAGTCATTCTTCTGTATGAATAGGAACCCCAGCAAACATGGGACAGATATGCGATTCACGGCAGTTTACACCATATTGAATTAGCTGCCAGTATGGTTTCCACTCCACCTCTATTATCTATGCCCAGAGATGTCAGTCTTCAAAGAATTAAAAATTATATACTCCCTTACTTCAAAAAGACGCCTGCTTAAAAATAAAAAATCCTGTAATTCTACCTTATCAAATTTCACCTTTACAGTTTCCGAATTTTATTACTTGTGTATTTTGTGATTTTGCCTTCCGTGTTTCTGGCTTTCGTTAGGTCCCTGTAACTTTATACTAATGACACACTGGTGGTACAAGTACCATGGTACAAGAATCTTGAAATGAGTTCCGTACTGATTATTGTCTTTATCAAAGATAGTCTTGGAATAATTTTCTTGTCCTCTTGTACCATGGTAAAAGTACCACAGGTGTGTCCTTAGTATTACAGATACGTATTTATACCTCCACATTAAGGTTTTCATCAGTGGCGAGTCAAGTATACGAGACACTGAAGACGACCTTACTACTGTTTAAGTCAAAATACGTATCTGTTAAGATACAATAATGGGATAGTTTTAACTCACCGACAAGTGATGACATTCCACGAAAAATGGTTGGTGGTACAAGTCAAGACCATTGTATAAGAGGAGCAACACAAGGGTGCCAATGAAAACCGACTTTTCAAATTTCAAAAACGGGGTGTGCTCTCCTCGAAAAAAATTCCAGCTCAAGCGGACTTCGTTAAGTGTTTGATTAAAGCGGTCAAAGTTTGACTTTTTTGAAACACGAAAATTTTCCATGGGGAAATTTCTAAGCATTTCTAATACATTTGGCATAAAAAAGTCCCAAATAGTCAATCATCTTCAATTTTTTTTTTAGATGACACCAGATCTTGACGTTTCAGACATTTGACATCAAAAATAAAAATTAGTTTTTCCTGTAACCACCCCCCCTACTCGTTGTTGAAATTCCATGGTCAAATTATTCCCATACCTACATTCCATTGCCACCCTAAGCAACACTCTCCATCCTTTATCACAGATTTATAAGAAACACTAAGCAACACTCTCCATCCTTTATCACAGATTTATGTACTTACGTGTCAGTTTGCTTTCGGCTGTCGACAGAGCAACAGGTTATTTGTTCGTTACGAACCACGCGGTAGCTGTCTGTTGTTTAACAGTACATTGTACATAGAGTTTCCATTTCCAGCCATTTTCGTTGTCCCGGGATTCAGGATGATTTAGTACGTATATCCGGGATCCCAGGATTTTCGATGTTTCCTTAGAAAACTTATTTTTAGATTTAAAAACGATTTTATTCAATGTTCAGGGGTAAAGTTCATATTTTAGAAAGGCCAGATAATACAGATTTCAAAAGTTAATTGTACTCAACGTAATCGCCTTCTGCGATAAAGATATAATTATTATCGGAGTTCGATAATTTAACGTAAATTAACTCGATAATTAAACGATAATGGGATTAATAGATTACGCGATTAAAGTTGGTGTACGATTTTGACAGAAGCCTAAAATTGGACAAATTGATTGCAGCCTGTTGACCAGAGTTGATTTTGATCGAAGCGATACACCAAAAAAATTAGGCAGAGCATCGCAAGCACCACTTGTACTTGCGCATGTGTTGGAAAGTTTGTTGTTCGAACGTCGATTGGAAGGACATGAATTGGATCAAGAATTGTTTTGGAGGCAAGAAGCTCAGGAAGACTGACTCAATGTTGGGCGGCGCGAGGAGATTAGCAAGGCGAATATCAGCAAGTGTACACAACCTCGCTGTAGATGGGAGATGGGTAGGAAGCAGGCGCCAAATAAATGTAGCTGATCTTGTACTGTAGATACTTGTCGTTTAATTAATAGAGAGCTGTAACTGCTGGAAAAAGTATCAGTCAGTAGTCCTCCATTGAGTGGTATAGGGGAATCTAATATTTTTTTGAAGGTGTGCTATTAATATCCGATATGTTCATGTCTGTTCCTCTCTTACTAATTTAATAATAAGATGATATCGATTGTGCATCACAAAGAACCTTGGCTCTGTATACATACCTGAGCCTACCAAATAAATGAATTTAAAAAAAAATATGTCTGATAGGAGGTATAAAAATATAATATAAAATAATATAATATAATAGTATAAAAATATGAGTTTATCACCTAAGTTGGGTTTTGCGTTCCAAACAAATAACTTTTGTGAAAAGAAAAATTACACTGTTTGCGAACCGGAAATAAAACAGTATTTTTTGTCCCGGATATCCCGGGATTTTCGGGATTTCAAAAATAATATCCCGGGAATCGGGAAATCCCGAATTTCCCTAAATTCCGGGATTTTTTGTCCCGGGATGTCCCGTGAACGTTCGCTAATTGGGTTTTTCTAGTTGGGGTGCTTTTTAGTTGGGGGTTCGCTAATTGGGGCGAAATCCAATTAAAAAGCAGCTAAACGTCAAAATGTGGTCTCAAAAACGCATTGACGTTTTGTTTCCGTGTTTGGCGGGATCGATATTTTCTGGCGCGTAAAATTTTCTTTTGTTCAATGCAAAAAGTAAACAACATTGACGCTTGTCAAACCGCCCCAATTAGCGAACGATCACTGTATTTCCCATCAAGTCGATTCTGCCGTCGCGATGTGTGAGATAAAGAACCCAATAGAGTTCAGATTCCCGACTGGCATTGAGAAGCCAAACATAAGCGAAATTGTTCATTTCGTAAAAATGTTGGACATGGATTACGGTCAAGTAGAGGCTGTTTATCGCATAGCGCAGGAGAAATCCGTGTTTATAAAGTTTAAAACGGAAGAAGCAGTGCTGCATCCATTAACTTCTAACTCCGAGGATCTGTTTTTAAATTATGAGAATGAAAAGATGGTGCTGTATGAATGTCCCATGAAGGGGAATTTATACAGTATGTGAGTTTGTACGCGTGTGAACTTGCTGTAGTTCTGGGAAAGTATGGTAAAGCAGTGCTGCAAAGTGTCACCGTACAAGTCACGCAAAGCGTGACAATAACAAAATCCAGGTCATGTGTCAAGTACTCAATTGTGATGCTCAATGTGGATCTCACATGCTTGGTGTAACGATCACCATGAAAGTGACATTTTAGCAACTAGCGCTTGGTCACTCACCATGTCTTCACTTCTTCTGCCTGTGATCACCAGCATGAATGATAGGAAAACTTTCCTGATGTTGTGGTTGTCATATCCATGTCATCTTGACTATCGTGATGATCACTTGACCTATGCGGTGTTTGGTTCGAAATCAACGCTCGACAGCAATGGAATAATCCACTTAGCGGAATTAATGGATTTTTGCTGTGATAAAAATGCATGAAGCCAAAATAGAATTTTCTGGAACATTTAAGTGTTCTTATTGTTTATATTGACTTTTGTGCAATATTTTAAGAGGTGCTATTAAAAGAAAAGTACATACATAGTTTTTCCAAATTTGATCCAGACTATCTTTTGAAAAAGGCCAAATTTTTTTATTGATTTTTTCAAATGGATACAATTAAAAACGACGCATCCTACAAAAAATGTTGTATGGGTGACTATCGCAAAATCAGTCAAAGTTTCTGATAAAGATATCGGAAACAATTCAAATTGAGCCCTACACTGAAAAAATCAGTTTCAACAGTTTCAAAATTAAAACTCGATTTGCGAAAAAACGCTTTTTGATTTGTATGAAATTGTGTCTCAAGATAGGTGATTATGTTCCTACCAACCGTCCATACATCGCAAGCTTGACACTTTTAAGGAAACAAGTTTTTCTAACAAAAAATTTTTCTTGTCGGAATTGATTTTTTTCTCAGTGTCAAGGAGTGCCAGTGGATTTAACATATACATACATATATTTAAATATTCCTGTACAGTCAAGCAGAGTACAATATTTAGGTCGTAACTAATCGCAACGGATAAAAATACACTGAAAATAATTTCGACAAGAAGTTTTTGTTAGAAAACTTTTTTCCTTCAAAGTGCCCAGCTTGCGATGTATGGACGGTTGGTAGGGAACATAATCACCTATCTTGAGACACAATTTCATACAAATCAAAAAGCGTTTTTCGCAAATCGAGTTTTAATTTTTGAAACTGTTGAAACTGATTTTTTTCAGTGTAGGGCTCAATTTGAATTGTTTCCGATATCTTTATTAGAAACTTTGACTGATTTTTGCGATAGTCACCCATATAACATTTTTGTAGGATGCGTCGTTTTTAATTGTATCCATTTGAAAAATCAATAAAAAATTTGGCCTTTTCAAAAGATAGTCTGGATCAAATTGGTAAAAACTTAGTTAGAGCCATTCACAAATACGGCCCATACAAATTTCAGAACACTCCCATACACAATACGTTACGCGAGGGGGAGTGGGGCTTTCTGCCCCCATGTCCATTTTAGCGTTATGTAATTTGTGAATGAACCCTTAATTTAACTATTGATTTATCCAATTTATCAATTAAAAACGACGTCAGTCCAATCAAACGACAACAAAATCAATCAATAACGGTGCTCACCTGCACTTTTGACAGCTGACCGACCTGATGCTCTTTATGGCTCTCAGCTTGTGGTTGTCAATCTGAGTGTCACGCTTACCGAAGGTACTCACGTGTCAGCTTCTACATGTCACGATGCGCTTGCAGTGATTGTCAGTAAAGAACATCGTTTAAAAGCGTGGTGGTTTTTGTTTTCATATCTGATCATCTGGTGATGGTCACGACATTTTGCAAGACTGGGTAAAGGCAAGAATGTTGTACGCGAAAAGTTTCCGACTGAGTTCTGCTTCGACGTGAACACAGGTGACGGACACCGGATGAACTTATGTCCCAAATGGAAACCCCGAAAACAACGCCAGAACACCGAGATGCAGCAGAAAGGAAATCCGTGACAGTGCTTCATACGCTGCTGTAGTAGTGGAAGTTTCTTCGGACAACAACGAATATGAATCCGAGAAAGCGCCCGAACGCGAAATGGATAGAACGATAGACAACGTGTTAGAAAACAAGCAAGTGAAAGCGGTGGCGATGTACTGCATCGTGTGCAAACCACCCGCCGAGTGAATGTAAAGAAGCAGAAGATACAGGAACTGAGGACCAGTGGATGTTGCAGCGAAGGAAAAAAACATGGAAAAGGAATTACTGATCATATTTGTAATATTTTTCATAAAGTTTCTGGCTACATTGAGTTGTTCCTACGACATCTGAGCCTATCAAATAAACGAAATAGAAAAAAAATTACTTTCGTGAATCGCAAGTCAGTCTTATCTGTATATGGATGCCATATACAGATGGTACTGACTTCCAATTCACAACAGTACAAATTCGGGACCAATTATTATCTGAGAACTTTACGATCTCCCACATGTGCCACGAGAGGTTTTGCACTTGTTATTGTTAAAGGAAAAAAGCTTGAATAATTTTCTATTGATAAAATATGATTGAATAATACATATAATAGCTCAGGGATATCAGTACCTAATAATTATGAATTAACCGCGGAATGGTTTTAAATAATAAAAAAATCAGAATAATTACCTTGACCAATCGGGCGTAGGTACGGCTGTGTTCGGCAAAAGGTCAATACCGTATCCAGTTAGCACACGGATGAATTCATTTTCCTCACGACGTGTCCATTTTTTGGGAATCTGATCTAAACGAACGCGTTCACGTTCGCGCATTACCTGTTCCGTTTTTTCACGGCGTTCCATTTTCTGCAATTGGACGAACATTAATGAATTTTGGGGGTTCAAAGATTAATACCAATAGAGTTGTATTGAAACTCAAGTTTACAGAATTTGGACATCTACTACAAAACTAAAGAATACCAAGTCTACTTAACCGCCACCAAACGCAGGGTTTGCAAAATAATAGAGAAGAAATACTGTTTTTACCAATCGTTGAAACAGAAAAGCTATCTAATAAATAGTTCAATCAACCCATTTTCCGATCCCACCATTTCATACTAACCAAGTACATGGCCAACTTTTGCAGATCGAGATTGGCCAGCTGCGAAGCATCGGCCGGATTGAGGCCTAGCCCCAGGCTCAGCATGAGACTAAAGTCAGCTGCCGTGGGCATGCCACCGGTCGGAGTGGTAGCCCCCAGAGAGGAAAGACCCCCAGCGCCGGCCGATGCTTGCTGCTGTTGGCTTTTGCTCAATCCGCTAGTGCCAGCGTAGGAGGTAGATGCGCCACCAGCGCCTCCGAGTTGCTGCTGGGAGCCCATCATTTGCATCGATTGAGACTGCTGCTGGTGTTGCGGAGTAAGATTACCGCTCATGGCTGGTCCGGGGGTGGTACAAGGCGTCGACGGACTCGACGACGACTGTGCACCCAGCGAAGACGCAGGCTGCACGATCGACTGAAGCTGCTGCTGGGGGTGATATAGTTTGATTTTGTCCGAAAATCGAACCGCGGCAGACCGAACGCCAAGAAAAGACGAGGAAGATTATGGTCATTTGTGTCAATTGGGAATGAATATAATGTTATGAGGCGGGGTTGTATGTCAAAAGCGCGTAATGGTAAAATGAAGTATGGGACTAGATGTGAATCAGCAATGATAACAACAAATATTTCAGAGCGTACATATTAATGCAGAAACCATTATGAACAATTATTTTTTTACCAATTGTTCTTCCAAGTTTAAATAAACACAAGTTTCTTTATCTTCTGTTGTAGGTTTTGTACATTTATTACTTTTTCTGTTGGTTTCTGGTGTTCCTTCATACAATGTTGACGCTTGGTTCGCAGTGGAAACAAATCACTCGTTAGACACCTTGGACGATCTTTCAAAAAATCAAATTAATTCACCAAGTTGTGATACTGCCTTTCTCGTAATTAGTTAAGACATCAACCTTTTTGGTTCGACACACCGTTTTCATTATAACTTAAGTTTGATGTCGAATATGCGAGATAATTGGCTCTGAAGGCCTCCTATGAAAAGTTTTTTTTAATGAAATGGTGGCCCCTTTGGGTAAAACTTGTAGTACGAGAAAGCCAAAAAAAGAGTGTCGATGTCGAAATGCAGTTGAGCAATAGCTGTCAAGCCAGACAAGCTTCTGTCATTTTGTGACGCTCCATTAAATAAAAAATATATATGGGGAGAGGGAGAGCGACCAATATCTGTTGAGACAACTATATAGGTACTTGAAAAGTAAGTAAATGGAAGAAGGATTCGTAGTCTAATAACATCGTAATATTCGTAAAGAAGGTGCACATATGAAAAAAAAAATTAACAAGAATAGATTGTTATAAAATAACGCCATGTCTAATAGAAAAATGTCAGGAATCGTAGAAATCCTAATAATATCAGTTATTCCACGAAAAATAAAATGACTTGCGTAATTAGTGCATTGGGTATTTTTTTATAAAACAAAGGACAAGGGTGGGCGAAGATGGTGAGAAGTTCGTGTAAACTTTTCCTCGTTATGTGAGGATCAGAGATAACCAGGCGAAATCCAGCCACGTTGTGTGCTTTGCAGAAGGCATGGACAATCCTGTTATTGAAGATTAACCGAAGTTTGTTCGATATAAGCTAGCCAATCCTTTCATTTTACGGATAGTTTTCAATATATTTGCGGACAAAAAACTACCTTCACACTAGAAGTAGCTTGCACTGCATAAAGCTTCCGCCGATTCCATAGAAGTGACAAAGCAAACTTTCATTACTTCATAAACCGTAATACAAAGGGTGACAAGTAAAATATACCGTTGACGGTTGACCCACTAGTTTCTAATGATTTGTTTTAACTGTGAATCAAATCACGCTTTATATTTTTTTTCATTCACCATGTTGTTAATATTATTGGAACAATTTTCGCCTAATTAAATCTGTTCGATGTAATTTATAAGCCAAATTCGTATTTATTACTCAATGGTGTAACTACAGACTTAGAAACCGTAAACAAGTTAACTGGTCGCATTCCAGTCTAAAGCAAAGTATTGCAAACATTTAAACTGATGCCTCATTTTAGTATAAATTTGTTAAATGATACTAACAGTTACATTTCCATCAACTAAAATTGGTGAATTTTGTTATTGTTGACAAGACCCTGAACGGTTCCTATTACTCTGATACTGCTCCAATTAAAACAAACGAGATCGGTAAAATATTAGTCACTAAAAAGACCCAATAAACTTAGTTTACTGTTACATCACCTATTCCAACATTTTAAGTTCTATTGCAAGTGTTCTAGTGAGTAATGTGAAAGTTGGATCCGAGATACTTATGGTGCAATTAGGGTGCCGCCAACGAACGAGTAAACATAGTCAATGTTGGGTATGCTAACTGATTTATTATTAGGATCTACGTAAAACAAATTGTACGACGCTACCAGCACAAGACGAAACACCAACATGAGTACGGACTAAACTGCTCGTGTTCAAAATCAACAATCGATTACATTTACCATGCTCTGAACTATTTGTGTGTATTTACGTGGATAATCATGCAACTCAAACGAAACAGGAAAATGTTCTTGGATGATCTCGGGATGTGAATGGATGGACAAACTAAACAAAAATATGCGTGACCATTGACACCCACCTTTGCCTTCTGTTGCTGCTTCAGTTCTTCCTTCTTGTAGTTGCGCTGGTAGGAAGTGATGACCCGACGTAATCGCGTATTCAAGTCCTGCATCGTGGGCCAAATCAGCTCTGGATTTGTTTCCGATGGAGCCGGCGTGGGCGCAGCACTAGTTGCGGTACCAGCTGTGGATTCTTCATCATCTAAATTAGTGTTTATTGAGCAATTGGTCATGAAAACAAACCTACTACTGGAAACTACGCATGGACGTAGATTATTATTAAGGTGAGAACGGGTGACTTACCGTCTTTGGAGTCAACGCCGGCCGACGAGGAACGGGCCTCCGAGGGACCATCCTCTGGATCGTCTTCGTTGTCTCCCTGCTTGGAGTTGGCGTCATCATCGGCTCTAAAGTTAAGGAAGAAAAGACAGAAACAAACACGATCAATATGACTGATTTGTATCTTCCCAGAATTGCCTGTTATGGGTTGATGAATTTGGCATATGCATGTGTGTTTGTTGATGAGCGTGGTGGTTGTTCTGCAGGGGCATTTCACAAATGAAAAACAGAGCGCTCAGTGGTAATGTATTATGCTGAAGGGTTGGATACTTCCAAGCGAAATGTTCATGATTTTAGAGGGAGGAAGGTGGCAAATGGTTTGCATCATTAGTCACCACTATGTTATTCAGAAGCATCGTGCTAGATTATTTGTAAGCAAGGTCTTAGTGGGAGCAAACTCTGAAAAATACTTACGATACTTAGGCTACTATACATAAAATCATCTTCAGGGAGACAGAGGGTGTCTGATTATGTTGGTACACTCACACTCATAAATTAAAGATAAAAGGTACAATATCGAAAACACACATTCAAGCCAAGTGTAGAGATTGAATCTAACAGGAAACGACCTCATTCGTCAGATAACGGAACATAAAATACTTTGATAGAGATGCGGATAGGAACAAGGAGAGTATTGGTTTTGACGAGAAAGAAAAACGGAACTTACTCTTTGACAACTGCCGCCTCCTCGACGATTCCATCGCCGGGACCGCAGTGGCTCTGGAAGCAGAGCATCGGATCCGCTCGCATCACGCGGTAGTTTTCGCAGCCATGCTTATACGTGCCGACTAAGAGACTGCGATCGCAACAATTTGGGTTCCACCATGAGCACGGCAGCTGATCGGGCGTTGGCGGTGGGCGTATGGGAAGATCGCTACATACGTGACCGGAAAATGCGCGCGCGGGCACACACACATACACAGATACACAATCGATGATGATCAGTGGTTGTTGGGAATCGGGGGATTTTATTGATTCGATTTGATTTTTGATTGGTTTCAAGAGACATAAAGAGAAAGAGAGAAACAGAAGGGATTGTTGTGGATGATCAGAAGGGTATTTAATTTAGTTATATTTTTTGGCTTTAGATCTAGAAATGAAATAATTTTGCTAATCGTTAATCAATCAACAGAACAGGGGAACTGAAAAGTAAAATGCTTCGATAATTTTCGTATTGGCTAAATAGTGGATGTAATAATACGAGAAGCTACTAGATATGATAGGAAACAAATTGATAGACAAAGGATGTGACTTATGAACAAATAAAGTACGGAACAGGCTTGTTTGTTTAGCGATACCTTGAAAATAATAAGTAAGAATCATCTATCAACGAGGAAAATAATCCATGGGACAGTTGCCGCTTTTGGTCACCTTGTTCTAACAAATCGTGGATTGGCAAAACAGTGCAAAGCAATTTGTTTAATTTCTAAGAAACAGAGCGTGTTACATCATATTTGCGTGGAACACTGTAAAAACGAAAAAACACACTAAATCCAAATGACTTAACTGTGTCTTCCTTCGTCTGTAAAATCTATAGTGTCTAGATTTGTTATTAGTTCGTTTCTCAGTCATGGTGTCAGACATGTCCAAACACAGCACAACACCGTGAAAAAGTGTTTTTAACACTGACTCAAGTGCCACTTAGTTTACATCAACACCAGTGCTTAAGCTTAACTCAAAACTCGATGAACGAAACAAAATATCACAAGTCACAATAAAGGTGCTTGGTGCGGTTTTGAGAACCCCGACCATATATCACATCAAACATGCGATGCATCCAGAAGGTAGCTAAAGCCGGAAGGGTACGATGGGCAGGGTATGTCGCAAGGATGCCGGACAGCAACCCTGCAAAGACGGTGTTTGCCTTCGATCGACTCCTGACAGAATCCAAGTTTCAAAGTGCTCGCGTTTTCAGGCGCACACCACTCGATACGGAAGCAACACAATTGTCATTTTTATTTTCCACGCATGCTGCGACGCAGCAAAGCTGAATCAACAAAAATGACAGTTGTCCGCCGCCTCCGTATCGAGTGGTGTGCCCCTGAAAATGCGAGCACTTCAAACTGGATTCTGTCAGTGACCTTAACCCTCTCTTTCCCACGACTTTTTTCAAAGTTTTCAATAGGAAGCAATCATCTAGGGAAAAAATGCTAGAACAAAAGTTATTTGGCATAGCTAAAATTAGTGGAAAACGAAAAAAAAAGTTTTTGATTGTAAATCAATAGTTACTTGATTGTTTTCAATAGTTTAACTATTTTTACACAAAATTGATTATATTTGCAGTCTAATGAAACCATAAAGTTGTGCCAAATACTGCTTTTTGTTGTTGAAATAATTCGATGAATGTAGGAAGGTGCAAAATTTGATGGAGCTCTACAGCTACCATGGGAAGGAAAGGGTTAAAGCCTGTCCACGTTAAATTTCGGACACTTAGGTAATGTCCAATTGATTTGTTGTCATTTTATCAATTTGAGCGTGTTTAAAACATGCCGAAAGCAGCACATAAAGCAGAAGGATTCAGCTGTCATGTAAATTGTTCGTCTCAAATGCGCGCAAATGCGAGTATCCAAAGAAGGCAAAATAACACATATTGCTTTATACCAGGCAATCGCGTACACCGCAAAATAATGAATATGGTCTGCTGAAGACGTATTTATCCTTATTCGCTGCATTTGTTGAAGGCTTTCATAGCACTTCACGTTTCATGTAATCTACCCTTCTTTATTGCATGTGCAATTCTTGAACCTTCAGCTTTTCATTTAATCATCAACTTTTACGTAAGAAGGCTAAAGTGTCTTCAAGATTAGATTAAAAGACAAACGGAAATTAAAATAAGCAGTTCTTTAAGTTATGTCAAAATGGCCATTATTTCAGTCCCTGCTGAACCACTGTCATACGCATATTTGTCCCATGTTTGCTGGGATTCATATACATGGGACAATGATTCGTATAACGGCAGTGGATGATTATTATACAAAGGGTCTTATTATCAGACATCTTATGTGAGTTGTGGCTTTTATTTTGGTACCGCCATCGGGGGTGAGAATGGGTCATCGCTCTCACCGACAGCCTGGAGGTCGGATAGAAAAATCGTTCAAAAAGGTCTCTTATATTTTAGTCTTCTTGCCCTCAGATACATTCAATTTATTCTACTAGCATTCTAATTACTTGAAACAGTGACCCATTCTCACCCCCATTTGACCCATTGTCACAACGGTATTGCATATGAATTATGAAAAACGACAATGAATTTGGAACCGTAAATTATGCCAAATTGCTTTAAAACCAAACGGCCTTGAATTCGGTACCACATTCACATTATGCCAAATGTCCATTATGTCAAACGGCCTTTAATTAAACATCGCATACTAATTATGCCATTATGCCATTTTTGGCAATTTCTAGCTGTAAATCTTTAGATATCAGTACCACAAAATTATAAAAAAGCCTGTTTTGAGATCAGTTTTTTTAGTGGAATGTCTTCAACTGTCAAACCACGAGTTTAGTACTTTCCATTTAATTCTCCACGTTTTTTTTATCTTAGCGATACGTATTTCGACCTCAACTGTGAGCTGTCTTCAGTGTCTCGTACTTGAGTACAAGTCGAGTCAAGTAAGAGACACTGAAGACGGCCTCACAGTTGAGGTCGAAATACGTATCTGCAAGGATTACAAAACGTGGTGGAATTAAATGGAAAGTACTGAACTTTTTTTTAGACTTTATTAAAAAAAACACATTAATAAAGTTTAAAAAAAAAAGAAAGTACTAAACTCGCCTTATGACAGTTAAAAAAAGGAAATTTTTAACTAAATTAATTTCGCATCAATATTTCAATATTTTTTGATTGTCATATTTTTTTCAGTTTTAATAACCTTTCACACATTTTACACGATTATCCCTCGTGATCAGGGAATCAATATTCGAGCAACGCCTAATAATATACTCTTTGTCATCAACAGAGTTTGTTACTGACAAACGCACCTAGCGACAAACCTTCATCAGAACCCGAACACAATATGACAAGAATCATTTGCCTTGCATGCTCTGATATTTCCGAAAATACGCTGCTAAATTGGTAATCATTGTTCGATTCTCGAATATTTCCATAAAAGCAGAAGCTGTGATAGCATAAAACCGAAATTTTCACTAGAAATAATGCAAAATAACGGTAAGAAAAGTTAGCAACAAGATTGTCTTCTTTTTTGTTGCTGACAAAAATTTTCGGATCTTTGTCATTATTATCTCCGACAAAAACAAAGCTTTGGCGTTGGTTCTCTTTTGTCGCTTGTTTCGCAGGCGCATTCCAAAAAAAATGATTCCCTGCTCGTGATACTAATGTGAATATAATGCTCATAAATGTCACAAAAAACGTATGGCCTTCTTACCGGCATCGGGGGTTACAATGGGTCGAATAGGGGTAATAAAGGGTCACTTGAACATCAATAAAAAAGACAGGAAAGCCGTCTTCGACCAGAGATCGTACAGACTAAACACATAAAGCCTAGTATGAGACAACGGGCAGGACACAACACCCAGTGGACCAGTGGAGAATGTTCCGTATCACGAAAAGTTTCCTCCTTACCGGGGCAGCAATCAAACCCACACCCCATAGCACTTCGTCTAGGTTCAAAGTCATACCCGATGATGGTATTCCAAATGATTATACCATGAGCAACTATTTTTATTTTTTTTTTGATAAGAAAATTATTTTGAGCTTTTTAGTGGAATGTTTTCACCTGTCATAAGACGAGTTTGAACAATCCCATTGAATTCCACCACTTAATTGTATCCTGACAGATACGTATTTCGACCTCAACAGTAAGGCCGTCTTCAGTGTCTTGTACTTGACTCGACTTGAAGAAAATGATCGCAGCTTACACTATTTATACTATGCGTAGGTATAATAATTTATCTAGGTACTTATCTTACTACGGTGCTTATTTCTACTCGCTTGATGCGCTTAATGCTTAGGTATAAACTTGAAGAGCCAGGAGCTACCATTTCCATGATCTTTATTCAACAACCGCGTTTGTACCTGTCGGTAGATTTCCAAGCTCTCAGCAACATCAAGTTTCCACGGAGAAGAGACATTTCTTAAAATTTTAATGTTTGATGTCGTAATTGAATGATTTTCCTGATATACATGTTCAGCTACCTTAGACCTAAACTCATAATTTAATCCCTTATCAGTTTCCCTCTTAGCCTTACTTACTTCTGCAATATGTTCTTTTGAACCTTACATCTAACGATTTTTTTTGTTTGACCTACATATACTTTATGACACTGTGAACAATTAATTTGATAAACCCCGGCCTTATTTAACATTTCTACTCTATCCTTTGTGGAGCCAAACAGTGTCTTCAGTTGATTGCTTCTGCTGGAGAATACTAAATCGATGCCGAATTTCCTCAGTCGATGGCGTAGCTGGTGGGTGATGTGTCGATCATAGGGGACCGATTCCCTCTTCAGCGGTTCATCGATCGGTGTTAGTGTTGTCAGTTCGTTTTCCGTAGGTTCCTCTGCTTCTTGTTGATGATTGCTTGTATTGTTCTTTCCTTGTATCCATTGATCCTCGCTGTTTCCAAGATGTGTTGTAGCTCCTTCGTTTTTCCTTCTTCGCTCAGGGGAATCGTCTGCATCCTGTGGATCATGTGATGAAAGCTGCCATTTTGTGCTGATACGAATGATTTGATGTGTATGGGATGATTCTCATGGCGTTGGTGGGCTTCCTGTAGATTTCGAAGTCTAATGTTGCATTTGTTCCTTGAGATCCCAGTAGATCCAAGAAGGTAATTTACCTTCCTTTTCACTCCTCGTGGGTGAATTTGATGTCTTTATGCACGTTGTTTATCGCTTCCAAAATCCTGGGTAGATCTTTCCGGTTGATGATGCTGAAAATGTCGTCCACGTATCTCCACCACTTCTCTGGTAGTACTCCTTGTTCCTCTAGGTTGTCCTCCAAATTCGCCATGAATAATTCGCACAAAAACGGTGATAGCGGATTTCCCATAGGTGCACCCTTCGTTTGTTTGTAGAAGCTTCCACGGAATGTAAAGTAGTTCTCATTCATGCATAATCTTGCAAGCTTGAGATACATCTTTACCTTTCCTCGCCATGTTGTATCCGTCCGTTGTCCTAGTAGCCAATCCTCCAAAAGGTTCAGAGCATCCTTCACTGGAACGCTTGGGAACAATGCCGCTACGTCGAATGATACCATGATGTCCTCTTCTCCGATGTTTCCTGATTCCAATATCCTCTTGGTGAACTCCTGGGTGTTTACAACTGATCTGCTGAGGAACGGCTTCGGCATACTCTGGAACTCCTTGACTAACCACTTGGCCAAGTTTTGTGTAGGGGATCCCACTGATGAAACTATTTCTCGCATCTCTGTACCTGGCTTATGTATCTTTGGTAGTCCTTTGATCCTTGGTAAAACAGGGTTCGTCATTTTAACGCGGGCTTCTCCGATGATCGTCTTGCATTCCTTTATCGTTTTATCCGTAAGTCGGATTAGTCCGGGTAGTGGGTCCACTCTCAAATGCCTGTATGGTCCTCCGTTGATTTTGTCGTCATCTGTTCATCGTAGTCCTCTTTGTCCATTATCACCACTGCGTTTCCTTTGTCCGCCTTCATGTAGTAAACTGGTTTCTCCTTTAACTCCTTTAAAATCCTCCTCTCGTCTTTGTTCGATGTCCCATGATGTCCTGCTTTGATGGCGTCTGCTACGATGTTTCTCACGCTATTCTGGTCCCGTTGATCAACATTTCGTGAAATCGCTGTCTCAGTATCCACGATTATCTGCTCTAGATCCGCTTTCTGGGTTGTCGCATACCCTAACCCCTTGTTGAGGTGTGCTAATTGTTCCTCCGTAAACTGCTGTGTCGAACGGTTAAGGTGAATCGCGTTAAAGTCCAATTAAAAATCGACATAGCGCTTTAAAGGGCACATAACTCGAAAAGTAAACGACAGGCAAAAGCGGAAAGTAGTTTTTCACCTTTGCTCACTTGCAGCATACACGAAAAAATGGTTCACAGATGTGCTAACCGCCTAAATATTTACATTTGTGCGAGCAAAAACGCGAGGTGAGGATAGCACAGCCATTGTGCCTGCCATTTTTGGACGCCGCCGTAACTCACCTTAACAACGAATCCCTCGATCATTTGTACTGTGGGGTTAGTCGTTCTACCTTCCGTCGCTGATTTACCTCGTAGAATGGTCAATTTCTTCTTGTGCAGTCTCCTCTTCCTGTCCGCTTCACACTCTTCGGCCCGCTGTACCTTCTTTAGGAATATGTCGAAAGAATCTTGGTTCTCCTTTGCCAGCTTGAGGTGCAGGTTGTAGCACTCTAAGTTCAACCTCTCTAGCTTGGCATAGTGTCCTGATTGACAACTTCAACAAATCCGATTCCGCCCTCTTACTGATAGATTTTGGGATGTGAGCTCCATCTTAATCCTATGGCTGACAGGAGTCAGCCTCTCCTTCAGCACTTCTTAAGGAAGGCCACGTCCTTAGAATACCTGCGATCCTCCTCTTCAAATCTATAAAAGTACTACGCTCGTTCCGCTTGGATGCCATTTTGATAAGAAAATTATTTTGAGCTTTTTAGTGGAATGTTTTCACCTGTCATAAGACGAGTTTGAACAATCCCATTGAATTCCACCACTTAATTGTATCCTGACAGATACGTATTTCGACCTCAACAGTAAGGCCGTCTTCAGTGTCTTGTACTTGACTCGACTTGAAGAAAATGATCGCAGCTTACACTATTTATACTATGCGTAGGTATAATAATTTATCTAGGTACTTATCTTACTACGGTGCTTATTTCTACTCGCTTGATGCGCTTAATGCTTAGGTATAAACTTGAAGAGCCAGGAGCTACCATTTCCTTGATCTTTATTCAACAACCGCGTTTGTACCTGTCGGTAGATTTCCAAGCTCTCAGCAACATCAAGTTTCCACGGAGAAGAGACATTTCTTAAAATTTTAATGTTTGATGTCGTAATTGAATGATTTTCCTGATATACATGTTCAGCTACCTTAGACCTAAACTCATAATTTAATCCCTTATCAGTTTCCCTCTTAGCCTTACTTACTTCTGCAATATGTTCTTTGAACCTTACATCTAACGATCTTTTTGTTTGACCTACATATACTTTATCACACTGTGAACAATTAATTTGATAAACCCCGGCCTTATTTAACAATTAAGTGGTGGAATTCAATGGGATTGTTCAAACTCGTCTTATGACAGGTGATTTTTTTTTTGTTAAATATCTTGGCTGTGCATATGCATAGTACATGCTTCGACATGGACAAATTGATATGAAATTTGCGAAAAAGAATCCACGTGTCTTGGAGGGACTCGTACCCTCGACCTCCTACTCTCTAGATAGGCGTGATAACCCCTACACAACAAGATCGCTTAAAGGTCTCGTTTGCGGAAAAGCCATCAGAATCCGAGTACCAACCTCCATCGCGGTTAGCTCTTTTTTGCAAATTGAATATCTCTCGGATGCTTGATTAACCGAGCCGAGTTGCCGAATAATATGCAATTAATTAACTATTTTTATATTGAAAATTTTCAGAAAAATGTTCGATGGTTATTAGAATACCATTTTTGATTCTTCAGCAAACATGGGACAAATATGCGTATGACGATAGTATACTAAGTACAGATTCCATTCGATTTTAATGTTTAAAAATTTGATATTGCTTATCAACCACGAAAATCTCATAATCCTTGTTAAATTGATGAGACTCCTAAACCAAAGCAAAAAAAATCGTTGGGAAAACACGAAAAAAATAAAGAAATTTCAATTTTTTTGTATGTAAAAAAATGTTAGACCAACCGACGTAAAAAAATAATTTAAAAAAATTGTGTAAACGCTTAGATTTCATTTCATCAGCGTAAAAAAAAGTGTCACAGTAAGTGAAGAAATCTCGCTTAACTTTCAAAAGGTCCTAAGTAACATTTTTTTCATGAATTAATTTCAATAGCGCAATAAACAGAACAACATGAAAGCTTTTGATTGCAGTACTCAAATTATTTCATGAAAAAAATGTTACTTAGGTCCTTTTGAAAAGATAGGCGAGAAATGTTAAACATCATAAAAACACAAAAACTATTCGATTTTGCCAACATAAATGTTCCGAGCGTGTTGCCAAAATTGAATGGGGTCTGAAAAAACAATTCGTGCCTAGTTGCCTCGCAACTGGATCTCAAACAACGAGCTCCATCGTCGTTGTCAGGTTGTCACCATAGGCCGATAGCAACAGAAATTTCGGATCGGAAGTGGGGCTGGGTCGGCTAAACCTTATGCGACAACAAAAATATCTGTAAACAAGCCGTAGACCAAGCGGGAAATCGCCTCGTAGCCTAAATAAAGAAATAAAAGATGCGCATTTACCATTTACCTACGCCAGGGTTCGGATTTTGCACTCACTCACGCGACAACAGATTTCTCCACCATCCATTTTATCCGGATAAATTACAGAGCCATAAACTCCGGCACAAGCAAGCGATGGTTCGGAAATTTATTATTGTTCTTCCCATGTTTCGAGAAAATCAAATGCTGCTTATTTTGTCTCTCAAAAGTAATTGGAACTGACCTTGCGCCACGGTAAGTAGAAGGTTCAATACAGCAGTTTTTCTCACAGATTCATTATAAAGTTGTTTTGAGTTCGAAACCCGCTCGGTTTAATTTATTCTGAATATGATTGTAAAAATAATATGAAGTAACGAGAAGGAGAATTTGGTGGAGTGAAATTAAATCCGGCGCTCAAGAATTTAACACCCGTCGTTCTATCCGCATAGAAGAGAGAAGGCCATATGTCATAAGGCCGTTTGGCATGACGACTTAAATGTCTGAAGGTTATTTGACTTAAGACCATTTGGCATAATTTGTTGCGTATCTCGAGGCCATTTGGCATAACGACCATTTGGCATAATCCTTGAAAAGATGTATCAAATACAATGGGCCGTTTGGCATAACGACCATTTGGCACAAAAAAGGTTAATCGTAAGAATATATGATTTCCATTTTTAGAAGTATGTAGAAGTATAACGCATTTGCCCGGAATAAGCCAAAAGAGTAGATGACCGCTTCTTGCAAAGTACGCTTCTTCTTCTTCTTCTTGGCATTACATCCCCAAACTGGGACAGAGCCGCCTCGCAGCTTAGTGTTCCACTTCCACAGTTATTAACTGCGAGGTTTCTAAGCCAAGTTACCATTTTTGCATTCGTATATCATGAGGCTAACACGATGATACTTTTATGCCCAGGGAAGTCGAGACAATTTCCAATCCAAAAATTGCTTAGACCAGCACCGGGAATCGAACCCAGCCATCCTCAGCGTGGTCTTGCTTTGTAGCCGCGCATCTTATCGCACGGCTAAGGAGGGCCCCAGTACGCAAAGTACGCATTTGCCCGGAATAAGGCAAAAGAGTAGATGACTCATTATATGAGTGAGAAATCCGAAGCCTTTCCTACATACATCAGCAATATCAAACGGGGAAATGATTCGTTTGAAAGTATCGCATCGCTGGTCCGTAAATAACACTCTTACTTTCAGTCGAGAGTTGGGCCGCTGAAGACATCACGTAGATTGGACGAAAATTGAGAGACGGTGGTAGCGGAACAAAAAAACGATGTGATTTGAATGGAGCAAAACTCAAATAAATATAGGCTAAAGGGTGGGCGTGGGCGGACATTGGAAAGAGCTAGTAAAATTTGTTAGCTTAGTTTTAGGTACAGAGGGCAATACTCTATCTGCTGTTTGTATTCCCAATCGCGTGGACAGGAGGATTGCGCAAATACTGTTCATAGAGCATATATTATGAGTAGATAAAGAAAGTTATAACAATCACAATAAGTCGACAAAAACACGAAAAAGTTAAATATCAAGAGAAAATAAACATAGCAGCAAGATACAGCGGTGTAAATCTTGGTAATAAAATGTATGTATTATGTTCGAATGTTCTGCATAGGAAAAGCTCCAACGAAACGATGATGATACATTTGAAATGTAGATATTTGTGTATGACATGTGATCAAATAGGCATGGGGATAATGCATGTATCACAAGGCGTGTACTGTAGGCAAGTGATAGAGCGTTGTGCGATTGGTGATCACGAATTGGCGAAATTTGCCTCAAGAACTTCCCCGTGGTTAGCATGTACGGTTATAGTGTTTATGTAAAAAGTTTTGTATTATGAAAGGAATAATGTGAGTGCTTCAATATTTCCACAAATAACGCGATCGTACAAATTTCGAACAATTTGGAACCAACAGTCAGTTTGATTAAAACAGTTATTCGCAAAAAAAAGAATCAGATACAATTAGAACATGGGAGATAAAGAGGTAAAGGAGTAGCGCGTACGAAAATGAAAAATGAACTGATTGAGATTGTAACGATTAGCAAAAATAGTTTTCGAGAAACAACGTAAACCGCCCGGCAAGGGCCAAATACCTCGCATTGGCACCCTCTTGAATCTGCGTCACCAAGTCACCGAGGACTTCGTGCTTGATGTAATACAGCATCCGGACGCGAAGAAGCACTCTGCAGATGAAAGAAGGCATATATAAGTTTTTGTTACTTCTGAAGAAGGGATGGTAGCAGAATTACTTGTTAGCATGTCTTGTAAGATGTTTCTTGTAATTCACATCTAACATATTCTCTGCGTCATATTTTTCATCTTTGCTCCAGTGATTCGGATCAGTGGTCGGCGTGCTGGAGCCACCAGAATCGGTGTCGGACTTGGTCGCTTTTGGCTCTTTCTGCGTGCCGGAGGAATTCGATGAACCATCTTCATTTACATCTGTGACGCTTCCTTCACGCTTCAGTGTCGGAGCTCCTGGTGCTCCCGGGTTCGCAGATTTGCGTCCTAAGGTTTAAACACAACGTTCGAATTGTAATTTCGAATAAGGAACATGCATGCGAGAAAACTAATTACCTTTGGCATTTCGTCCTCTGGGAACCAGGTTATGTAATCCACTATGATTGCGAGCGATCTCACGTTGCTCACCACCTTCCGAAGGGGTGATCAGTTCCCAAATGAAATTCTTGATCTTCTCGTCTCCCTGATAGCGATCGAGACAATACAGCAACTACAACAAAAATTAGACAATGGTTGAACAATCAAATCGTAACAATATTGTTCATAATGGAACAATAAACCATATTCTTTCAGTTAAAAGTTGAGAAGTTAACTTTGTTTTACTCAGCGAAAACCTAAAGTTTCCTCAATATTAGCATAGCAGTCATCATTAAGAATAAATCCTCTTCCTGATGTATTTTAAAACATTGGCGAATGAAATGAGCAAGTGCACAATTCCACAACTTAATTAATTGAAATTTGTTATAATATGAGATTTATATTATTTGTATTATTATGTTTGAGCTTGAAATAAAATTAATATATAGGATGGACTCCTTACTTCCATTCGCCCCAGTTTTTTAAAACGGAATGAAGAAAAATTTCATCGATAATACTCACAATAATACGAGAACATTCTTCGATGTCTTGCTCACGCCAACCTCGCTTAAACTGTCCTTGTTCCAAAATTTCAGTCCAGCGGGCCCATCTGAAATTAAAATTTGAAGAAAAAAAAACTGTTATGTTTATGCCGACAAATATCACGAACCAAAACAACTTACCCATGCGAGAGCAATCCTTTCTCCACCTTGAACAACTCAGAACGAGCCCAGTTTCCGTAGGATACTTCGTCGAATCCGAGTGCCGCCAGTGTATCCCGATCTCGGGGAATGTATTCATCCTTCTCGACCTGCTGTTTCTTGTTTTTGTCCTTGCCACGGTTCCGTTTGCTTCTGGTCTTCAAACCACCGCTACCTTCTTCACCTTCGCTTCCGTGCTCGCCTGAAGATTCATCGGACATATCCATAACACCATCATCATGGCCGTATCGTTTGATCTGCGTACGTTTTCGCGGCTCCGCAATGACCAAGTCTTCTGTTTCGTCCTTCTCGCACGCCGAGGGATCAATCTCAGCCTTTTTAGCCCACTTGTTCCAGAAATCTGGATCATCGATATTGATATCGCTCCGATTGGCGGCTGCTGCGAAGGAGGCTTTCGAGAACGTTGAGCCCTTCTCACTCTCCATGGTGATAACCTGTGTTCGTCGAAGCAGAATGGAATCGATGTCTTCTTCACAGAACTTGTCACCTGCATCGTCATCCATAACGGCTCCATAGGCACCCTTTTTCAAGAGATCCTCAATCTCTTTCTTCGACAATTGTTTGTTGTTATCCTTTCCTCCTTGAGCGGTATTCATACTTTGTAGAATGGCCTTATCCAAGCCCAGCTTGAGCGAAGCCTTATCGAACATCTCGCGCTCGTATGTGTTGCGACAAAGCAAGCGATAGATTTTAACCATCTTTTGCTGACCGATACGATGACAACGCGCCTGCGCTTGTAAATCGTTCTGCGGGTTCCAGTCACTGTCGTAAATGATAACCGTATCAGCTGCAGTTAAATTGATTCCCAAACCACCAGCTTTCGTACACAACAGGAAGACAAACCGATCGGAATCTGGTTTCGAATATCGATCAATGGCAGCTTGACGCAAATTTCCACGAATACGACCGTCAATACGCTCAAAGGGATATTTCCGATAAATTAAATAATCTTCCAAAATATCCAAACAGCGGACCATTTGACTGAAAATCAATACTCGATGACCATTTGCTTTCAATTTTGGCAGCAGTTTATCAATCAGCACCATTTTACCAGATGACACGATCAAGTTTTTGTAGTACGCTTCCGCATCATCGCCGTGCTGTTGACGATAATCGTATTGAATTTGATCTTCGGCACCATTTAGCAAATATGGATGAATACAACACTTTCTCAACTCCATCATAGTGTTCATCAGGTTCGGAATATTTGCTGAGGTCGTTCCCTTCATCAAAAATGAGAAGTTTTGCTCTAGGATGCCTCGATAATACTTTTTCTGAATGTTGGTCAGTTCTACTTCAACAATTGTTTCCTCCTTCGGAGCAAGCGACTTCTCGACATCGTCCTTCAATCGCCGTAGCATCATAGGTTTAAGCAACGCCTGTAGTTTGAGTACTTCACTCTCCGTTTTCAGACTTCCGAATTCCCGCAAGAACTCATCATTTGATGAGAACTGGCTTGGTTCAAGGAAGTTCAGCAACGAGAACAATTCATTAACGTTGTTCTGCAACGGAGTTCCCGAAAGAAGTACACGATGTTCCAGACTTAGCTGACGGAGACCTTCCAATAATTTACAATTACGGTTCTTCAAGCGATGAGCCTCATCGATGACACACACTCGGAAATTGAACGGTTTCAAGTCCTGATAATCTGTGACGATCATTTCAAATGTCGTAATCAACACGTTGAATTTATTGATGTCTTTTATGTACTTTCCATTTTCATAACGGTAGAACACCTCGTAGTCCTGAATCATTTGCCTACTGGTAGCTGAACCATGATAAACGATCACATTCATGTCCGTCCACCCTTCGAACTCTCGCTGCCAATTAGGAATGGTTGACAAAGGCGCAATCACCAGGAACGGCCCTCGAATGCCATACTCATAAACCGAATGTACGAATGTCAAGCTCTGGATGGTTTTGCCTAGACCCATTTCGTCGGCCAAAATACAATTATTTCCCTTATACCACGAGTACCGCAACCAGTTTAGACCTTCCAGCTGATAAGGACGCAGCCTGTTACCTGCCTTATAAGTAGGACTCTCTGGCAGAGCCTTCCACTGATCTGGATGTGGCCGTTTCTTAGTTTTCCATTCACTTTTCGGTGGAATTTTATTAAATCTGTAGTATTGTTCGATCTTAGGAAGATCTACATCGTCCTCCAATTCCCAGGTGCTGTCTTCATAAGGCAAACTCTTCCATTTCACTAAGTAATGCTTCACCGTTTTGCCGTCGTCGTCGGTATGCTCGGAAACATCCAGCACTCGATCAACTTCGACAAAGTCCGGATTGAACGGCTCCTCATCCAAGGACTCGAAGATATTGAGCTGCTGCTGCTGCTTTTGCAAAAAACGTTTGATTTTGTTTCCAACTCGTTTATCGCCTTTGAAAAGCTCATCTTCAGTACGCCACTCGCAGTGTAGATAGGAAAAGTTACGATACTTCACATAGTATTCCTCAACGTCGATGAACACCGGTGGTTCCTTCTTTTCTTCTGGCTTGTCTTCATTCTTTTCATCTTCAGTTTTCTCATCCTTGGTATCTTTTTGGTCGTCAGTATCCATCTTCTCGCCTCCCTTTTTCTCCGCTGATAATTTTGCTGATTCTTCTTTATCTTCAGACGATTCTTCATCACTGTCATGCTGTTTCGCCTTAACTTTCTCAGAATCATTTTCTGCAGAATCTTTCTCGGATTCTTCCAGGTCATCTGTTTCCATTTTTTCTACCTCTGAAATGTTTGACGTTTTTTCAATTTCCTCCTTTGATTGTTCGTCTATTTTTGGTTCCTCATCAACTTGTTCATCGACTTCCATTTTAGTTTCATGTTCTTCAGCATCATTTTGTTTTTTGCTTTCTTTATTGTCCTCTTCTTTGTCATCAGAGTCAGTCTCTTTTTCGGGATCTGCTTCTCCTTCTTCTTGCTTCTTTTCAGAAGATTCACTGCAATCGCCTTCCCTTTTTCAGTATCCTCAGCTTTCACTTCTGGTTCAGGAGTTTTTTCTTTCGGCGGCGGTGGTGGTGGATCAGGTTTCAATTCTCGTTTACCCATTCTTACTGCGAGAACATAATGGACAACCTGGTTTAAAAATAAATAAATTAGTTAAAAATGTGTATACAAAATAGTAAGTAATTATAATACGATAGAGAACGGTTCTGATTCTTAACTATCTTGTCCAACTTTATTGAAAAAATGGAGTGAAACTTGCGACATCTTCAACTTACCATTGAGTCCTCGTCTCCTGTATTCACATACACATAGTTTGGTTTATTAGCTTCCTCAGATTTCACTTCACTACTCGTTTCAGGCTTCGAATCCGTGGTGCTAACCTCTTCTCCTCCCTCCGTCCCAACTGTGCCGGAGTTTGTATCGGTAGCTTCGGACGAAGGGCCCGCTATGGCACCTTCCCCACTGCTGTCAGCATCCTTCTTTTCAGCAGATTCTGCTACTTTCTTTTCTTTTCTCGTAGGTGGAATAGGAGATATAATACCGGACTCATCATCGGAGAATCGGAGCATAACATCATCTACGTATTTTTTCCGTTGGGTATTTCGAGCAGACCGGCGTTTGGAACTGTCGATTTCCGAATCCGGTGGAGGTGATGGGGGTGGCGTAGTTATTAGATCATCTCCTTCTCCGTCCGATTCAACCGTCAGTCTAATTCGACGTGATCGACTCTTCGAACTACTTCCACCCGATGGTTTTTTGCTCCTGGAACTGGATGAGCTTTTCTTCTTGCTCTCACCACTTCCTGGCTCCTTCTTTTTACTGCTCTTCTTCTTCTTGGGGGTATCACCTTCTGCTTCCGCACTTTCTCCCACACTGTCTTCATTTTCACGCTCCTTTTCTTTCGTTTCGCTCTCCTCCAGTAAGCTTTTTATTGGAATTTTAGACACTGGAATGTCGTCAAAATCTGTCACCTCATCCTTATTCGCAACCATCTCTTCTGTTTTGGATTCTTTATCGGGACCACTTGTGGCATCAGTTGAATTTTGGGAATGCATCAATGAAGCAAGCGTTTGGTTCTCATCCGCTTCACTTGTGGCCTTCGAAAGATCTTGGTCATGATCTTGACTATTGGCATCCATTGACATAGAATTGTCGCCTTCTGGTGCTCCCTTTTTACCACGTTTTTTCTTAGACATATCAGTATCCTTAGGTTATTTTTTCTTAGGCTCCTTCTTCTCCGTTGGTTCTTTAGGTTTCTTGGGTTCTATAGGCTCCCGAGGTTTTCGCGTTTTTTTTTAACTTTTTCCAGCTGGCATCAGTTGCAGTGTCCAGATCTCCCACGGAGTCCACGGAGAGATTTTCTTGAGATTCAGTTTCATTCAATGTGTCATTGCAACTTTCCGATGTTACTTCTAACAATCCGGTTTCAGCTGTAACGGAATCGTCCGATACAGGTAATGCGGTGACCACCGTTTGAGTTTGAGAAGTTTCATCACCGGAGGTAACCAGCGGTTGCTGCGGCGGCTGAGGTTGCCCTGGTACAGGCGTAAGAGCGACAGATGCAGCAGCAGCAGCGGCAGCCGCAGCTGCTTCCTGGGTCATTTTTCCGCTTTCTTTAAACGGGGTTCACGTGGTTTATTCGAAGGAGTTCGACAACGTCGACCAGTCGTGCTTGTCACTTGTGGGCTATCAATCATCGCGGATGAGTACATCGAGTGATTCTGCATCATGCATTGGGAACCACCCTGACATGCGTCAGCCGTTTCATGTTGCTGTAACATGGCAATCCTTTCCTGTATACGCATTACTTTTTCTTGATTGTCAGCCATGGGAAGTTTGTAAAGATCCTGTAGTTGTTGCTGGAGAGCGGATCGCTCCTGAGAATGGGTCTGATACGGCGTCTGATATGGATTCATCATATCCGGGCTCATCATACCGTGCACACCAGGGCCATGAGGACCGTGAATAATTGGACCGCCTGGCGGCATATGTATTCCATACATCGGTGGGGCCTGCCCTGACGCAGGACCCATTGCACCGTACATTTGCGGTGGAATTTGTGTTGTATTCGAAGGTATCGTCGTCACCGGCGTACTGGTCGATATGATCTGCTCACCGGGCATCGTTTCAGATTGATTTGGGTAAGCTGACATGGCCGCTGTAGGTAATGTTGGAGTCGTAGTTGAAGTTGGTACCGACTGTTCGGGACTTGTGGTCGTCGTAGAAGCTGTCGTCACTTCCGGTGCTTGGAGTTCGGTCAACATTACAGATGTGATAGGTTCGGTTGCGGTTGCCGAATCCAAGGATATTTCAGTCTTTTTAGCATCGAAACTTGGGGCTTGATTTGAGTTATCAGAATGATACACATCATCTCGTTTATCGTTTGTTTCAGTATTCGTCGTCTCCAAACCGAGTGTTTGGCTTTCCCGGATTGTTTCATCCAATCCAGTGTCTGAGTTCAGCAGCAAATTCGTTGATCCGTTATTTGTTTGATTCATGGATTCGAAATCCGTTCCGGACATTAAAGAACTCGAAGACTTGCTCTCGTCGGTATTTGATTCCGCAGGAGCCGGCACAATGCTGTCACGCGATTCTTCGTTGCTGCTATTTTGCTCAGACATGGAATGCCTTTGCTGTAAACTGTCCGTCTCACTTACGGCTGACTCCGGTATGGATCCAGCCGCTCCTAAACTCGAAGGAGCTTCATTAGCATTACTTGAAGTAAGACTGTCGATGAGACTGAGATCAGCAGATGGTTTTAGGGACTCTGTATTACTGAGCGGTGGCACAACACTTTCGACGCTTGTGACAGTTGGTTCCGCCGACAGGGTCGAAATCGGTGGAAGCTCTACTGAAGAAGCTGTGGTATGCTGCTGTTGCTGATGTTGCGAATGTTGTGATGGAGTCGATACAGGTGTTACTGTAGGGAGCGATTGCAAATCGCTCAAATGAGGTGCTTGTGTAACAGGAACCGGTTGATGCGTGACTGGTGGCGCAACCGGTGATGCTACCGAAGTTGGAGCACTTGGTACTGTGGCACTAGGTATGTGTTGTGGCTGCTGTTGCTGTGGTGGTGGTTGCTGTTGTGGCTGATGCTGCTGAGTTTGACCGCTAGGCGACATCATCATCTCATCATTAAATGAAGGAGATTGCAGCTGCTGGGAAATCGAGTGCGATGAAGGAACAGATGGAGTTGTTTGTGGGGGTTGCTGTTGTACGGTCATTGGTTGCATTGTCGTCAAGTGCGACTGATGTTGTTGAGAAGGTGATTGCTGTGTTGACTGAGATTGAAGTTGCAGCAAATGCGACGGTGGTTGAAGTTGCGTGAGCATTGGCTGCTGTTGTTGGGGTTGCTGCTGTGGTTGCGGAGGATGCTGATGCGCTTGATGCATTGATGGTAATTGCTGTTGGGGTGGTGGTTGCTGCTGCGGTTGTGATAAATGGGGTTGGTGAAGACTATGTACAGGAGGCGGTGGTTGTTGTTGCTGCTGGGATTGTTGCTGAACCGACGGGTCAACGAGACTCTTATCATCTAGATTGCTATACTGCAGCCCGCTAGGGGGGCCTTGAGTTGGCGGTATCACATGCATCGTTTGCGACACAGGCGGTATCAGACTGGAGATGTCGTTCAACTGTGAGATCTGTTGAACGTGTGGTGGGGGTGGATGGGAGGCTTGAGACACATGTAAATGCGGAGCATGAGGATGCATCGGGGGCAGGTGCTGATTTCCGAGCTGTTGTTGTTGCTGCTGCTGCTGTGGTGGTTGTTGTTGCTGTGGAGGTTGTTGAGGCATGCCATGATGAGCACTACCATTTATTCCACCGCTACCAGGTCGTTGAACCATTGGAGGCCATTGTTGATGATGCTGTGGGGACATCGGCAACCGTGGGCCCAATGGAGAAAGTGGATTGTTCTGCATTTGCTGCTGATGCGGAGGCCCTCGATAAGCGGCAGCTTGAGAGTATTCCAAACCTGTGGTAAATAAGTAAAAACAATAAGTTAGAACATAAAAAAATAACCATTCACATTTAATCATACATCCAATCCTCGATTTACGAACATATAAGCTTACCTGCTGCAGCAGCGGACGGAGGCATAACCATCTGTTCAAGAGCTTGCAGAGTGTTCACCGGTCCAGAAGCTGAGGCCGCCGTCGTTAGCTTTGTAACCGGCATCGACTGTTGCGGTCGTGGGCTCTGGATGCTTGCACCAGAGCTGGCCAAATGAGGATGAGGTGACATGGTAGTAGGCAGAGTAGTTTGCGGTGCTTGCGAAGTGACACTGCCAGGCGGTTTGGCGGGGGACATAACCGGCCGAGGTGACATTTGCGTGTGGGGGGACATTTGTGGTGGTCGCGGAGACATTTGCGGGGAGAGCTGAGGGAAAGGTGCTCTATATTGCGGACTGCTTCCGTGCTGTTGTGGTTGCTGTTTGGTGGCGTTCGGTAGGTACGATTGCTGCTGTGGGGCACTCGCACCATAGCCAGGAACACTTGGTATTGTACTGTGAGACATTTGATGTCCTCCCAGCGTACTAGTACTGTGATGACCTGCTGGCTGTTGATTAGCCTGAGATTGTGACATTGCTGTTGCCAACGCACCCGCGCTATGCATCAGACCACCACTAGTTGGTTGTTGTGAATGAACCAGGCCTGGATGTTGGCTCCCTAACAGACTATTCTGTTGCTGACTTTGTTGTGAATTTAAACTTGTTAAGCCAGGATGCTGTTGAGGGTGAGCTTGGGTGTGAGATGGCTGACTTCCGTGAGTTGGCTGTTGTTGAGTTTGTTGCGGTTGTTGCTGTACAGGCTGCATTTGGCTAGCATGCATTTGTTGCTGCGTTTGTGGCGTTTGACCAGGTATAGGTAGATGGGATTGCTGGGGCGGATGTTGTGGCAACTGCCCTGGAGGTTGTTGCTGTGGGGTAGTCATCTGGTGAAGACTTGTGGGAACCTGGCTCGCACTCATATGCTGCCCATACGCGCTTTGATCGAGCTGATGCTGGTTGTAAACATGCTGGGACGATCGACCGGTGTGCTGCTGCATGGTGGGTGCGTACGAGGCGTATCCGGTTTGCGCCGCTGCTGTTTGTGGTTGAACGACCGGCGCTCCCGGATACATAGAATGACCCGCTTGGGGATAATGCTGTGAAACACGTTGCTGCTGTTGCTGTGGTTGTTGTGGTTGCTGTTGTTGCTGTTGAGTCGGTTGTTGCGGCTGACTTAACGATCCGTAACCCTGTTGTGGCATCATGCCGCCCATCATCGCTTGCTGTGTGGGGTACTGAAGCTTTGATGTGTCCTGCTGAGGATAACCGCCCATGTGCTGCCGGTAGCTGAAATAAACAATTCGATTGCAACATAAATTAAATTAATACTCTTCCCCACATTTATCACAGTTTCCTAATAGAAATAAGGGTAAAGACGGCTTTGGCAGGTTTTGTTCTATTATTGGCAGGGGGTTTTTGTCGACCAAATTTTATGAAATTTGGCCACAATATTCTTTGATATGCAAAGAATGTTTAGGCCAAATTTGAGCCTAGTCAGTCATAAAAAAACCCCTGCCAATGATAGAACAAAACCTGCCAAAGCCGTCATTCCCCCTATAATAATTTTATATGTGGCCAAAATTATGAGTCGATTTATGTGATGTAGATATGTATTGTATTTTCTTCACTCCAAATCACAAAAAAACAGTACAGTGGCGATAAAGGATAGTGAAAACCCAGTAAAAAATCCTTTACGTAATAAGTTTATCGCCCCTTGGATATATGTTTCAAAGACTGGCCCAGCCTATCATGAAAAAAAAGTGTTGTCAAATTGACCCTACCGGAACCCTCCAGGATTGTGCCTTTGGGTGAAAAATTTTAGCTAAATGAATCTATGACAAAAAATCGAAAGCGATAAAAGGCCGAAAGGGACAAAAGGTAAAAGATGTAGAAATAAGGAACAACTAAAAAAGAAGAACAAAAAAGTAGAAGGAACAAATAAAGAAAAAGGAACAATGAGAAGGGAAAAAGAGAAGAAGGCAAAAAGAAGAAGGAAAAAAAGAAGGGAGAAGGAAAAAAGAAAGGAGAAGGAAGCATGAAGAAAGGAGAACAAAGTAGTATGAAAAGTAAGAAGGAAAATTGAAGGAAGAAGAAGGAAAAATGAGGAAAGATGAAGAGAGAATGAAGAAGAAAAAAGGAGGAAGGAACAAGGAAGATACGAGTAAGAAGAAAAAAAAAAGAAGAAGTAATAAGAAAGAAGGAGGAAGGAAGAATGAAGAAAGGAGGAGGACGATTGAAGAAAGAAGATAAGAAAGAAGAAGGAAGAAGAGAGAAAGACGGAAGGGGAAACGAAGAAAAGCGAAGGAAATCCTTTTCCATCTTTTCTCCCTTTCGACGTTTCATCCATTCGACCGTTTGTCTTTTTCGATTTTTGTCCTTAATGACCAATTGCCCCTTAGACCCTCTGTCCTTCGATCATTTGTCTCTAACCTAACTCTAAGAACACCTCCGTTTCTCTTTGGTGTGTATCTTTAAATTAATTGATTGTTATGAAAAACGTGAAAATGCTATCAAAGGTGGCAGAGACATGTGTTGCTGCGCGCGTTCGTCTACATACAATGTTTGAGCACTACACATCACAAGCACCTTTGATTAAATGTTTTTTTTATATGACGATCAATGAATTCCAACAATAATCCAACTCCGAATAAATCAGCCGGAAACTTTATATAAAAGTTCATATAATTTTCGCATCTGTGGAATTGATCTTTAACACATCAACTGCCTTTGTTGTAATTCTAAGCTCTCAGTCAAGTATACCGAACCAATTTCTAGAACGAAAGAGTGACGAAGTGATTTTGAACAAATAAATAAAATCCATTCAGTGAGTGAAACTAATTAAGTTATGCAACTAATACGTAATGCACGCCGGAGCCACGCAACCACGCGCACTGAAAATATATTGGCGTGTAATAGGGATCCTATATTAAGAGATGGACGAATACTTTTCCAGAAGATTTAGCAATGCTGTTATACTTTCGTAAACAAGCACTACCTGCACTTGCCGCAGCGCAAAATGTGGAGTTTTTACAATACTTCAAATTTAATGACACGTTTGGATTATTTTATCTACCATTCAGCAGTGCATTCTCACTAAAATAAAAGAGCAAAACGAATGAACATAATACAACGCATAAACTGGACTAGGGTGACTGTTCCATTTTTCATCTCACTGAACATATATTCATCTCATCGTTAAACAAAGAAATACTATTATAGCATCAATCTCGTCGCTTCTTTTTGCTAACATGCGTGCTCACTGCTGAAAAAACTCATAAAAATAAGAAACAAACCAAATTTCTTTTCATTGCTCTGTTTTTGATGAGAGGAATATAGGAGCTATGGGATGACATTTTTTGGAAATTCCGTAACTTGGCTTAGAAACGTCGCGGTTAATAACTAAAAAAGTGCTGAAAGAACACTAAGCAGCGAGGCGGCAATGTCCCAGTGGGGGATGTAATGTCAATAATAATAAGAAGAAGAACCAATTTGATTCCGTACCTAATGCCATAGAGTATTTTGTCACATACATTAGTTTCTTTAAAAATGTATGAAATCTGACATCAAGTTACAATAACAACATCAAGTTACAACTATATGATTAAACCGTTTGAAAGAGTAGCAGTAATCATGATTACGACGTCAATAAATTAAAACCCATTTCACAGATTTCACACATACCTGGTTGGCGTTTGACGCTGTGTTGGCTGCGCTGCCTGGGGATGCCCGTAGCCCATGGGAGCAGCGTACGGATTGGCCTGCGGTGGCGGAGGCGGTTGAGTACCCCACAAGCTGTCCGCCATGCCACCCATCGCGGCGTTATGATCCGGCATGGAATACATATTGTCCGTCGTGGCTGGCTGATAGGCAGGATACTGCGACTGCGGTTGCTGCTGCTGCATCGGGTGCGGCGCCCTATGCCTGGCATATGGTCCACCGGCGTTACCTGGCGGTCCCATGCCACGAGGAGCAGTTGGATCGTATCGATAGTAGGCATCCCTGCAGATGGGTCACACGTACACAAATAGAATGGAAATGAATTAACAATGCTTATACCGAGACATTCACCGTCAGAACTGAGACATTTTATGGAGGAATAGTGAGAATTAGACGATATTTTTAGCCAAACCACATCGACTCTAAAATCTTCTGACCGCATGAAATCTAACAACAATCGATCTGGCTATAAATAGGCTAAATTTCTCTCACTCTCGTCCCGAATGTCTCCGCTTATTTGATTTCGTAATCTCATGTGCGGACTGCAGTTCTCTGTATGGAATAATTAATCGCTCAAACAAATATACAGCAGGAATACTCACATTGTTTCGGTTATAAAAACGACTGGACTGCACAAACTATCGACGTCCTGTTCTAACTACGAAAACACTACTACCGTTGCTGCCGGTAGGATTTACTTCTGGCAATTTTGTTGCTAACAAAACGTTTAGCAATTTAACGAAAAAAGCTATCCGCTTCACTTGTATCTTCTGACTGACTCATTGGTTGATGTCGGTGCTTTTCCTATCGAAAAGAAAATCGATTTGCAAAATATATGTAACACATGTTTCAGAGAGTTAATTCCTGATCATTCTAAATTCGTTGCTTAGTAGTGTGTTTAAATTTAATTGCGATTTTCACAGTGGTTGATGGTGAATTGGCGATAGATGCAAAAAAAAACAAAAAAAAACAAGCAATAGTTAAAGTTCTTTCGCTACACTAAATAACGGTGTTCCAACGGCGCTGGGTGGTGATGCTCAGACCTGCAAGCAAACGAGAAAAGGAAAAGACTGAAATTAATCACAAATTGATTTGTGTTGACATTAGAGCTAAAATTTGCATTTGAACCGAGCAGAAATCTAGCGAGTGCTCGAGTGAGTAAGCGAGCAAGCGGATGTAAATCGAAAGGGACAAATGAGCACACCTTTCCCGACCCAAATGTGCCTGATGGGGTGATGAAATAAAAAATAAATGCAGTTTTGGTTGGTGATATGCGCAGTAGTGTGCTTTCTTTATATTATGCTGAAAACCCACCCCCGTATTTTTCTCTGTGATGGGTTGCAGCAGCAACAGCCATCAAGTTGCCATTCTCGACTTCTGGACAAGATGATTGCATAGGTTTTTTAAGATGTCGGTGCATCTTGCTAAATGGAAGGGAAAACTCGAAACCTTAACCCTAGCAGAAGTTACCTAAAAATCATTGTAGGATCGTCATAGGAATCCTTCTATTTATTAATTATCTATAAATTTTAATAACATCCAAATTACACGAACCTGTGCAGCACATAGTTGGGTAACCAATTTGATTTGTACCCCTAGCAAAATTTTCTTCGCATCTCTGATTCCATGCGTATGTTTTCCATGGTAATCGATGAATTCCAAAGTTGTACACAATCTAAATCATTCAGATAGCACCCATATTCCCGTCCGCATCATTTATAACTCGGTCGCATTCGAACCAAATGATTTGACTTTTTTGTACATTATTAGATATTCGTATCTCTGAATCCAAAAAACCAAGTAAATGCGGTTGTATTGCGCCCGAGTGATAAACATTGCGTACTGAAATAGGGAATGCAGCCCAAATGGTCTTTCTCTTTATACCAAGCACATCTAGAAAAAGAAAATACCCAGCCATAATATTTCCTAGAACGGACCCAAAATCAAACCTAGCCATGATTTTGCTTTGTAGACGTGTATCTTACCAGTAGGCTAAAGAAAGCCATCATGGTATAGGGGAAATGTTCCGGTCTCCATTTCACTGTACATATATCCATCTCATCGCTAAACAAAGAAATACGGCACCAAATTCGTCGCTTCTTATTGCCAACATGCGTGCTCACTGCTGAAAAAAATCACAAAAATAATAAAACAAACCAAATTCCTATCCATTGCTTTGTTTTTGATGGGATGGAAATAGGAGCTATGAGATGAAGTGGCGAACCGTTCCCCTATATAGATCTAAAAATTTAATTTCTTTCCGTGAATGCAGCCTGAAGTGTAGTTTTGTCGAGTGTCAACACATTACTTTTGATTATGTGCAAATTAAAAAACCCGACTTAATCCACCTACAGTGAACGCAACCCTTCTTACACTTTTGAATGGTTGTGCAGTGCATATTACAATTTCTATGCATATGACCTTCAATTGAATGTAAAATAACTGATATTATCATGCTTTTAACGATTTCAAAATAAAAAACCCGACTTAATCCACCTACAGTGAACGCAACCCTTCTTACACTTTTGAATGGTTGTGCAGTGCATATTACAATTTCTATGCATATGACCTTCAATTGAATGTAAAATAACTGATATTATCATGCTTTTAACGATTTCAAAATAAAAAAAGGGATATTTCTGGAAATTTAACAATTTTTAAAAATACAAAAAGACTGCAGATTTGATTTGCCGCCTTAAATGGCAATATTACAGCTTCTGTTTAAGCCCAAAAGAGTTCAAATCGGGTCATAGACGGCTGAGATATTGGTGTGACAATTTTTCATTAGTAGTCTGAAAATATGTCTCATATTCGTATTTCACAGATATCTCTGAAACCGAATTTCCGATTGCAGAAAAAATTAATGAGTCCAATGACAAAACATAGCTTTCGTTTAAAGATAAAATCGCACAAATCGGTCCAAGGACGACTGAGATCTTGATGGGACATATTTTACCAATGTGTGAAGTTGATACGTCTAATGCTTTATGTTCGTATTTCAGAGATATCTCCGGAACCCAATGTCTAATTGCAAAAACAAAATACAATGGGTTCAATGGCAAAGTCATAGCTTTCGTTTAAAGATAAAATCATGCAAATTGGTTTACAGACGGCTGAGATATTCATGTGACATTATTATGTTAGTTTTCTGAAAATGCACTTCATGTTCGTATTTCTCACATACAGGGGCGACTCGTCCATACGTTCTACCTGTTCATGGAACAGGTAACCATTTTTAGGTCATAAGTAAGAAATTAATGTCTTGGCAAATAATTATAATATATAAATAATTTACAATGATTTTAACATCTAAACATCTAAAGAAACAAAATATATCGTAGGCAGATCAAACACATGCTTGGCGTACAGTCAAATTGCAGCTAAATGTGTGTTTCTCTGAAAAACCACACCCCATCACATAGAAAGCTTTTGCCAGTCGTGTGATCTATAATGAAGAACCAACAGCAGCATTGCCAGAAGTCAAATTTAAAGTTTTGCGCCATGACAAATGATTTGAAATAATTTCCTCCTTGGTATGCTCACTCGTTCTCCGCGCGCAGAGAACCAGCGTGAGCGTTGCCAGCTTTCTCCGTTTTCTCACATCATCCTCTTTCGCATGCGAAGCAAGCACGTTTAGATGCAAGTTCTGCTATGCGCGCAGGAGTCAAACCCGTTCGACGCGCTGCGAGAACAATCAACGACGCGACGCACCTTCGGTTAGACTCCATCGTAGTGTCGGGCGCGCACGCTTTAGCGCCGATGATTATAAACAGTTTGTTTTTCTTTTTTCTCGTGATGAATATGCAATACATAAAGAACAATATTAAATTAATGTTTGCGTTTTCAAAAGAGACTTTAAATAATGCTTTTTTACGAATACTCAAAATCAATCAACATAGAGAAAAAGGTATAGTTTTCACTAAATTTGAAAAATTAAATAACTGGAACACATTTCAGCTTCTAAATGTGACTCATTGGTCGTCACAATCTGGGGTCGCATCAAAAAATAATTGTATAATTATATACTATAATTATTATACTAATAATGGTTAATAACATTTCTTTCATAGCAACAATATATGTGAGAGTTTAAATATTAGCGGCGATGGGACCAGCGTACCCTGAATGGTGGAATGAGCCGATATGAAAGATCTCTATTCTGAGCAATATCCAGTTATTGCCCAACTGTTACCAAGTTAGATTATAGACTATTTCCGAGTCGAAAATTTTAAGTGCATCTAAATTTAAAACATTTTTGTAACAAAAGAGAAAAATAAGTCATTTATTGTTTTGTAAATCTTTTCTATTTAAATTGTTTTTTTTTCTTCTAAAGACAAGAAGAGGTTGTAATATTAGATTAAATGCCCAACTTTCATTCGAAACCACTCAGCTTGATGATTTTTTTTTATCAGCATGGTAGAACAGGTGTAACAAAAGTCCACGAGACGCCCCTGCTCACATATCTCTGGAACCAAATGTCCGATTGCAAAAAAAATTGAACTCGTACAATGACAAAGTCATAGCTTTCGTTTAGTGTTAAAATCGTGCAAATCGGTCAACGGACGGCTGAGATCTTGATGTGAGATTTTTGTAACGCACACACATACGCACACACGCACACACGCACACACACACACACATACATACATGTGCTCAGTTCGTCGAGCTGAGTTGATTGGTATATACGACTTGGGTCTCCGAGCCTCGGATAAAAAGTCGGTTTTTCAAGCGATCTTTATACCCTTCTTAGGGTGTAAGAAGGGTAAAAAGGCATAGAAATCGAAAATCGAAATTTTGTTTTCGATGCCAAATGACTTAAAAATGCCTAAAACGTCAAACGATTTTTTTTACGTGATCGCTTTTTTTTTTTGTTTAGAAAATTCTCCAAGAATATTGAACTCCGTAGTTCTTCTGAGAGTGTCGGTAAGCTAACAATTGTGTACTACATTAACATTTTTTTTACTTCCTAGATACTATCGGACCCCAATTAGTAATCCCCATGCTTTCGTCATTTGTCATCAATTTAGATGAGACTTTCGAAAGCAACGAGACTTCAAGATTGTTACGGTGATCCTCAAATATTTTCCACGCCGTACCATTTTCGCGCGGCATTAAATCAAATCCGCACCAAATCCACGCGACCTAAATCTAAATTCTGACCAAATAAAGATGCGAAATATAAACTTTTGTTATCACAACATTTTCAAACATATTACTTGTTTGGCCACGTTTATGAATTTTGGCATTGGAATCCAGTTCTTTACATATAAAATTGCGTGGTCCAAATAGCAACCTATCTTTATCTTTTCGTATACATTGTATGTTGAAATCAAAAATCACTTGTCCCAAATGCAGGGCTGGTAGCGATTAATGCCGTTTAAAATAGTGACTTTAGTTACCAACGATGACGAAAAAGTGACCAAATAGTCAGAGAGAAAAAGTTACCAAATAGTGACTTTTGTATGAAGTTTTAAATCGCGTATTGAGCTACAAGTTGCATTAGCATTGTTATGGTGTAATTCGTAGATTGGAAACCAGTGTTTTATTTTATAAATCCTTATCTAGATCAATAAAATGCTCAATAACAAAATCATGAAGTTTACTGATACTGGCCACGCCCATCTATGCCGTAAGTAGGGAGAGGATGGAAGCAAGAGGCCAGTGACTTTACGACACCCTTATAAGTACCACGGAGTAGACATGAGCTCAAAGTTTTCTGTAAAACAGAAAAATAATGATATAAAATGATCTAATTCATTCTTAGGAATTATTTGGCCTCACATAGCTTATAAGTCTTTAGAAGGATATTTTGTTTGGAAACCAGAAAGTAATTGGAATCATGATAAAAATTATAAAATACGATTTGTTCAGTAAACGGTTGAATAACAAATTTATATGAAGATTTTTAGATTTTGAACTCGACGTCGTAGCTATCCGAGGAAAATTTCCAAATGGCAGACTTTTGTATTGAAATTCCGGCGGAAACTCAGAACATGATAAAAAATCGAATGAGCGTGGTGAAGCAGTGACGACTTTTAAACCATTTTTAAAGCTTGAACCACTTAGGGGCCGTACACTTATTACGTAAGCAATTTTTCTGGGTTTTTTACCCTCCCTCCCCCCATGTAAGATTTTTTCCATACAAAAGATTTTTTATTTATATGGGGCGTAAGATATTGACATACCACCCCCTCCCTCCATAAGTGCTTACTTAATATGTGTACGGCCCCTTAGTATTTGGCCGCACTAAATTAGACATTTATTTGTCAAAAAAGTACATAAAAAGGTGCTTCAGTTTTTATTATACAGGGAATTTAGTAAACCTTGAAGGAAAAAATATCGAAAAATTATTCATTGGCATTTCGGATAAATTTTCGGACTTTACTCTCAATACCACTCGTTATTTTTTGCTCAGTAGAACGGTCAACTTTATCTGCCATTTTTTTACACCACTTCTCCATAGAAGATGGTTTTCTGATTGTTTTGCACCATTTCTCAAGTTTCCCTATGATAATTGCCTAATATTTTTCGTTGAGACGAAAATTTGGGCATTTTGGTGGGTTGATAGTTTTTTCAGTAACGTCATTATCATTCGGTTCATACCATTCCATTACATCCCGTCTGTAATGGCAGCTTGTTAAGTCAGGCCAAAGCAACACCGGACAGTCGTGTGATTGAATGGATGGCAAAAATCGCTTCTGAAAACATTCCTCCTTGTATATTAGGCCATTTATGGTCGCTCCAGTGATGAAAACTTTAGTTTTCTGTCCACAACTGCAGATGCTTTGACATAGGTACCACCAATTTGTGAACAATCTTGCTTGCATAGACATATTTGAATTTTCCTTAATTTCATCGCCCATCAAAATACATCAATTGTATTTCATCAGAACTTGCTCGACCAGCATTCTTGCGCGATGTTTGGCAACCAGGATCTGTTTCAGGATCCTGTTGGGACGCTTACTGACATCATACGACTTGAAATCTTCGCGCCGACAGATTATTTGACTGTGCTGTCTGGTAAGTGAACCTTTTTGCTAAATTACGCAAGGAAATCCCAAAATGGTTCCGACCTGCTTTGCAGACGGTCGTTTGTTCCACTTCTATGATTGTTTTGTTCTACGCGATCCAGCAATAGTGTTTCCCGATAACATTTAACAGTTTTTACAGTCAATTTCGGTAATTTTAGATACTTTGTAATCATTCCTCCTGACCATGTTGGATTTCCAACGTGAGTGTGCAAAATTTGTTCCCATATCTCGCGTTCCATTTTCGATAACTTTTGAACGTGAGCATCAATACTGATGAAACTTTCACCATAAATTAAACAAACCTTCCGAAACGATGTGATGTATTTTACTTCTCGGTACGACCACCAGAGGCGCCGCAGTAATTGGAAAGAAACGGCCAAATACTAAGTGGATCGAGCTTTAAACCACCATAGTAAGTGTTAACCTAGGAGTTAAACGGAGGTGAAAAAAATTGACCTTTGTACAGTAAAAATGACCCTCATTAGCAAAAATGAGCAGCGCCGGATCAATCAGATTTTTTTTGTGAAGAAGCCCAGTAATCAAACTTTTTTTTTCTTTCACAACCTTTGCACTTGTTTCGCAATTAATTTTTTTTGCAAAACCTGTTTTTTACGCAAGGTCAAAACGCATTTAGCCTGGCTTGTGAATTACTTTTGACTTAACTCTTTTACAATTTCTTTTTCGAGAATATTATCCTGACTGACCGTGAGGCGGATTTAACAATCATAAACAATTTTAATCATAAACAACTTTATGTAATCGTTGTCCTTATCGTACATTATTCACCTGTTCACTATCCTAGTCACCGGAGGGTATTAAGGCTCACCAACAGACATGGTTCAGGTCCCAATATTCCTCAATTCTGTACTCTTTACTCGAGGTCAGCACATCGCATTTTAATAATTTCATAGTTGACATGCATCGGACGTACCTAACCTCACGATTTTCACAACAAGCTTGGCTCCAAAGAGCATATTTCCCAAATTTTATATTTCGCCGCCAAATTCACATTTGGTTGATGATAATAAGTAGGTACTAGATACGAATGATTTTTATATTGAGCTTTTATACAATAGGGGATGCAAAAATAGTGACTTTAGTGACTCAATTATCGATCAACTCAGTGTAACTTCTGAACCCCGTGTAACTTCTGGTTGCCGATTTCAACCAAATTTGGAACACACATTCTTTATCTTAAGGAGACGGCGATAGCATGCTCTTTGTAAAAGGGGGAGTGTGTGCGGGGAGGGGTATTGCTTAGTTATCGATCAACTCAGCATAACTTCTGAACCCCTTGGCCGATTTCAACCAAATTTGGAACACACATTCTTTATTTTAAGGAGACGAAAATGGGCCATGCTCTTCGGAAAAGGAGGGGGGTGTGGGGGAGGGGTATTTCTTAGTTGTTGATTAATTCAGTGTAACTTCTGAACCCCTTGGCCGATATCAACCAAATTTGGAACACACATTCTTTATCTTAAGGAGACGACGATAGCATGCTCTTTGGAAAAGGGAGAGGGTGTGCGGAGAGGGGTATTGCTTAGTTATCGATCAACTCAGTATAACTTCTGAACCCCCCCTTGGCCGATTTCAACTAAATTTGGAATACACACTCTTTATCTTAAGGAGTCGGCAATTGGGGTTAGGCATGCAATTTGGAAAAGAGAGAGGGTGTGCGGAGAGGTATGTTGCTTAGTTATTGATCAACTAAGCATAACTTCTGAACCCCTTGGCCGATTTCAACCAAATTTGGAGCACACATTCTTCATGTTTAGTTGGGGATGCTCTTTGGAAAGGAGGGAGGATATGGGGGGAGGGGTATTGCTTAGCAATCGATCAACTCAATGTAAGTCTTTAACCCCATGACTGATTTGAACCAAATTTGTATCAAATATTGTCTGTCCTAAGGAAACGATTTTAGTGGATATGGGTAGGTCATTTTAAAAGGGGGAGGGTATGAGAGAGGGGTATTGTTTAGTTATCGATCAATTCAGCATAACTTCTGAACCCATTTACCGTTGTCCACCAAATTTGGAACCCATATTCTCTGTCTAAGGAAGACTACATCAATTTGTAAACACGTATTCTCTACCCAAAGGAAACTATTATAGAGAGGCTGGGGGGGGGGCTTTTCGAATGCGGGAGGTTATTGGGTTGGTATTGTTTAGAAAACGTCTTAATTTAAAATCCCTCTTATTTAGTTCATCCGAGGTTCTTTTACATTGTACAATGCTTCGAAAACAAATTGCCCGAATCCCTCAAAAATACCGAATTCTCGACAATAACATTTTCCGAAAAATGACTAACGAAAATGATATTTCCCGAAAACGATACTTTCCGATACACATATCCCAGAATATGACATTTCCCTGAATGAAGCTGTCCATTAACATAACACTATTTGGCCTAAGGTCATTCGACATGGCATTTGGGATAATTATATACAGCATCAGTAAAATCTTTCATAGAAAGCATGCATTTGGGTATAAATGGTTTTTTGGGAATCATGGTTTTCCCAGTGAAAAGCAATGATTAATGTGTTTCCTTCTGGATGGTGGATGTGACTGCTTCTTTGAATGTAGGCATTTGCCCGGAATAAGGCAATGCACAATGGAGTTTTTTCCTGGAAAAATGCATTAAATTCAATATCTCAGGAATCCACTGGACTAAAATCCATGTTTTTATATCAAAAGATAGATTTTTTGATGAGGAATTTGATACCCTGTTGTTTGTTCACGGCAGTTTTGGCCAAAACAATAGTGGTTTTACCTACAGTGACTATAATAACGATCTGTCAAACGTGGCACATGACGTTACTCTTCTTATAGGACTCTAGTTTTACCCTATTTTTACTCATTATATATTTTTTATTGGGTGATTTGACATAGTTAATCTTTATCAATTTTCAATCAACAGTTTCCAATCGAAAGCTGTTATGTCCCTTCATCATCCAGATGTATTAGTTTCAATTTGCACATACTGATCTTAAGGTACAATGGGGTTATATGTGTGGTATTAATTAGCAACCCTATAACCAGAGACCGGCGGAGTGAAAAACTGTCGAAATGGCAACGTTATTATTATTAATATCTTTATTAATGAGGTTTTCGGTCCTGGGCCGGTTCACCTCGTATATGGCAACGTATTTAAATGCATGAAATCGTGAAAATAATACTGGCAGCACTTGAACTTTTTGCTTGCTTTTTATGGATGCAAAATGTAAACAAGTCGAAATGGAATCGCTTTTGACGGTTCAATTGGAAACAAGATGGCGTCTTTGCCGATCTCTTATTATAGTATTTGTAGTATTTATGCAATGGAAGTATAGAAATCAACTATCTTATGATTTCTTTGGGCTAAATCTTATGTTCTTAAATAAAAAAAACCTAGATTAATCCACCTAGCGTTGGTGACGCCTTTCTCGCATTTAGTTAAGACACCAACCTTATATGGGGCTTTTATGGTTCGATGTACCATTTTCTTGATCAACAAGGGTTTGTCTCCTATCGAATAAAACTCTCCTATCGAATAAAACGAGGAAATTGGTTACTTCATGAAAAGTTGTCTAATGTTTTTCTTAGCTTTTGTGCACACACATACACACATACATACACACGGACAGATAGACATTTGTTCAGCTCGTCGAGCTGAGTCGAATGGTATATAACACTATGGGTCTCCGAAGCTTCTATAAAAAGTTCGTTTTCGGAGTGAAATGATAGCCTTTTGGTACAACTTTGTTGTACGAGAAAGACAAAAAAGAGATTTTCATGAGGAACCTGATTACTATGTGCTTATTTCTGGCATGCACATGTTTGTGGGGTTTTTTGAAAAGAAAAACAGAACTGTTACCCTATTTTCACTTATTAACACCCAAAAGACCAAAGTCTTCAGGACGATCAATCAACATAACTCTGTTTGCTTTCAACGGATCAATGTAAAATTTTGTGACAAGGTCCAGTTTTTATCGTAGTTTCGACTTCAAGTGGTGTCCAGACTCCGGAAGGTTCCAGAATAATTCCAGATTATTTATCCAGATTCCGTTGGGGAGCCAACGATTTGGCGTTTGGGGTATTTCGACGGAAACTTTGTTTTATATGGAACTCTTCTAAAACTATACCTTATAACAAAGCTACACATAACACGTTTCTATTAGTGATTTTCGGAGTTTCTGAAGTGCTGAAGTGCTCTACAGGATGCTCTCAGATTTTCCCGGGAAAGTAGTAGAAGAGGACATTTTCATGTTTAGCCAAAAACATGTCATGCGACATCTCATTCTTAATGATTTCTCACAAATAAACGTTTGAAGAAGTACCCCGAGGGAACCTGTAGGAGACAACATTGCCGTTTTCGACCAAAACAGGTCATGCGATAGCGCATTCTTCACGGTTTCTGGCGAATTCACCTGTGACGATGACTCCATGCCCATACTTAGAAGGAAGATATTTTTGATGTAGCACTTATTTAACGGGATGCTGTCGACACGACTCAGCGACCTCATACCAATGAGTGGATAATTTGGCAGTGATTTGTAGGATCAGGATTTTCTTGTAGCTGGCATTGTAACTTGTAACCAATGAAAATTTAACCCCGTAACACGTTTTTTATAACTCAAATAAAGTAGTAGATATAAAGAAAATATACAAAACATTATTTAGACTTGTAAAAAAAACAACTAAGTGCACAGAATTCTATTCTCACACGATTGTTTTTTGATCTTATATATATGTTCCATGCAATATGTTCCTAAAAATCCTAAACAATTAAAAAAATGGCATTGATGAGCTTAAAACTGAAAAAATGTGAATCTTGTAAAAACAGAAAACTTCAAACGAAATTTCACCACCACTATAACCGTTTTTTTTTTCGATGTCATAACAACACTATAAACTGTTCACCTCTGTTTGTTCACTACTGCTGATGAAACGATAAACGCCGAATGGGAAAAGCTATACGCTTATGGCTTGGTAAAATACAACATATAGCGTACAGGATTTCCCCCTTCAGAATCCATCAGGTTGATGCTGAGGTTTATTAACGCAGAGAGCCTTTGATTGTTTGATTGGATTATCTAATGCAGTGATCTCTAGCTAGAAAATAAGCTTTTACAGGTTAGTGCTTGGACAAAAGCCTACAAATATATCTAACAGATAAGGGGGTATTAAAATTCATATTGATTACAAAACCACTTCGTACGAATTGACAGAAGCAAAAATTTAGTGTGGTTCAATCAAAGTTAATTGCCTATGTTCCGGGTATTAAACCACCCGACTTGGACATTAATTTACAATGTTCTGAAAAATCATATGTGAATATGTACATTATGTGGAAGATTTTGATTTGAAAAATGTATTGGAGGTAACCACTTTCCCTCTGATGGGACTCGAACCCTCGTGGGTCGTGGTCGTGGGTTCGAGTCCCATCGAAGGGAAAGTAATTACCTCCAATACATTTTTCAAATCAAAATCTTGCACATATTGTACATATTCACATCTGAGTTTTCAGAGCATTGTAAATTTAGTGTGGCCAGCGGGCCTGGCTTTTTTTGCTAGTCATGTTTTTGAGTTTTAATATCCTAAGCTGGTGGGTATATTTATAAGCTTCCGTTAAAGTACTAACTTGCAAGATAAAATCGTATTTTTATTGTGTGGGAACCCATTTGACGAAAAAAAAAAACAAAATGCTGGGGATCACTGATTTAGTGGCTGGTGTGCATACGTATTCATGTCAATCGAAAACTGTTGTGAAAGAACCTAGAATCGTCGATTCTGGGAATGAATTGGTCACTCTGTTACAAAGTAATACTACCTTCACTTTCGAAGGTGACAATCAATGACGTATCAAGAGCAATACTGAAATTTCTCTAATTCAATGAAAGATGTCACGTGATGGCGTGATGTTTTTCTATCTGCCTGTCTTATTCTCCACAGAGACACAAAGGATGAAAGGCATGCTACAAATATCCCACCAATTTTTATTTCATGACAGAACATGAAAGTATGCTATATCTGCTTTATTATTGTTTTGATTGCCACTTACAACTCGATGAATTTAAGAAAAATACATTTATTCAGATAATTTAGACATTTCAATTTAAAAACGAAGCACCAATTCCTTTCAGGAGTACTTTTTATGCGAATATGATCGGCGAGCCCACGATGTTTTACGAATGGAGACGCAGAGAGCAGTAGCAATATTATGTTTACTTATTGAGCCAACCGACAATAAACGCTTCTCCAGGAACACAAAATTACAAGTCAGTGGAAGATGCCATCTCAGAGGACGCCAAGAGACGTGCACTGAAACGCAAATAGACATCTCAACACACAGAGTGAACAAACTGTACTGTACTCGCTGACGTGTTCTTATTCAGCATGGTGCAATGTGACGCGAATTAATCATTTTTTTAATAAATCGCAAGTTTGTTTCAGTTAATACTACATGTAATCGAGAACAACATTGGAATAACTGCTGTGCCATTGAAACAACAACCACAGTCTAATCCAAATCGAACACCATCTTAAAATTACTATAGAGTAGGCATCTTCAAGCCGATTGGTGTCCAACATGGAGAACGTCTGTAAAGCGTATGAAGGTAGGTGAGAGAACAGCAAACAACTCGCGGATTGAGTATTAAATAAACGGTAGGGGTTAATAAACCTTCATACAGACGATATACATCGCCACTTCTATTTTAAATTTAATTACATAAATGCAACACAGCACCGTGATGCTGTCAGAGCGGTTTTACACGGTGGTAAAACGTGATTACGAAGACTTGTCGAATGTTCGATTTAACACTGGAGTCATTTGGTAAGAAAAGTTATCGGCAGATTAAAGTGAATTAGTAACATGATGAAGAAGAATATAAATTACCTACTAGTTTTGATTGCATGGAAACAACCAAGAATAGAAAACCCAGTAAGAGCGCGCAGTGGCATATAGTGGCATAGATAAAAATATTTATGCAAAATTGTAGAACTCATAACAACTATAAAGGCTTCACTCAATTGCCACATATTTGAAACAGCAGTTGAAAGACTGACATCCGTTTTCCCCATGTTAAATTTATACAATAAAATAATGTCCTGTATTACTTACTACGACTGTTCCCAAAATAAAATCAGAAAAAATAATGACACTGATGCGCATGCCTAAAAATTAACGAAACAATAATTCATTTGTACATCTTCTCCCCCAACAAAACCAAAAAAACTCCTCTCGATTGTCAGGCGTTCGATTTTTCATCTCTCCTCTTCGAATCGCACAAAACTGGAGCATGGATAAGGCCCCCTTCTCTTATCACCAGCACTAGCTGTTTCCGGGGAATGTTAAAACAAGCCCACACTTTCCCAAATACAAACACACCTACGTACGTCACTCCAAGTTGCAACAACCTGGCAAGGGGTGAAATGACACCCAGCGAGAGGATAACGAGGGGTTACCGCACTACAGTCTTTCGCTTTTTCAATCGCTCAGAATAAATAACGAATGTCTACATTGCTCAACTTCTATGCCGCTGTGATTTCGAAGAATTGAAGCTATTGCCCCTCTCGATTGGTCCCGTTGTGCCGTCGGTAAGGGTGGACACCCGGGCAAACGGCACAACGGGACCGAGGGCGAGGGGCACTGTACCAGCAGCAATCTTCAAAATTAGGGCAGAGGAGCTCGGATTCGCCTTTGATTCATCATTGCGTCGTTCTGGGATGTTGCAGAAGCACAGGCAAGCGCGAAGACTGTGTTTTATCGACAAGTCGACGCGGTGACTGGCAACCCCAAAAAAATGCCTACCTACTAAAAGCCATTTTAATTTGCATGCCATCGTGTAGAGTTGGTCCTTCCCACCGGACCGTTGAAGGGGGTGGATCTGTGCGTTGAATATTAAATCTGACTAACCAAGACTTTTTGCGCTGATAATGGAAAAATTAGAAAATACTCATGATATTTGCAACTAACGTTCGCTAGAGGGTTCTATCTATATAACAGTCGCGTAGTTCGGTATGTGGTATTTGTGGTAGCTGGCGAAAGGTTTTTTTTTTTAAATTGCCACCAAACAAAAATATTTACATTTGCAACTTTTGTCCTTACGAATTTTCCATTACATGCGTAACAAAATTCTTAACTCGTTCTTAACCGCGTTTTTAATACATTTTTAATTTCTTATCAAAGGATGTTAATCATCATCAATCCGTAACACATGGTAGATACCTTTACATAGTGTGGTACGGAGTAAAATCAGTGACAGCTTCAGGCAGAACACTGGATCAACGAAAACTTTCCCCAATGTGTAGCAACACGCTTTCTTCCTTTTACCGCATTTTAAAGCTACAAAGTGACTTTAAATATTTACTAACTAGTAAGCCGCGCAGTATCAAGGAATCATCATCTACCTACAGTATCGAATTTGGCCTGGGCGTATGAAGAGATAAATTACAGAACGTAGACAGCGTCATTTAGAAAAATGTTAATCATTGCCAGTTATGCATATGTATTTTGAATAAGGGGTCGTACGCTAATTACGTAAGCACTTATGGGGGAAGGGGGAGGGGACAATAAGAGTTGTTTATTGAGTTAGATGGATTATAAGAATTTAATCAAAACAAATTTGGCTTTTATACCAGGGATCAGTTTTAGGAGTGATCGATATTTTAATAACGAAAAATTGAACTATTTATAATACTTCGGTGCAATTTTTTGATACTGTGGCTCGTTTTTATAGCACTTTCCTTAACCATGTTTATGTAAGTTCATGTATTGTTATTGAGTCAGAACTTTTGCTCGGGATGTTGAATATAACAAATAGCGTTCTGCCATAAATGTGCAAAAGCGAATACAATAAAGTTTAGGAGATCCCTCAATGTTGCTGTTCAAACACAATTATATTTTTTTGAAAACAATCTTAGAACAACTTTTTGGAACTTTTCCCTTCCGTCATCGTGCCTCTTCCGTGAAAATTAAATGAAATCTTATTAAAATGAAACCATTAGCTATCGATAGCAATACAAGCCAATGTACCAGAGCAGAGTAGTCATTATTTCATTCCATCATCAACAATCAAAGACACGCCACTCAACAGTGGGAAATGAGAGAAGCAAGAAAAAAGTTTGCTCTAACAGTCACAATGCTGTGGTATGTGTATGCACAACTTTGCTGGTGGCAACTCGGCAATCCCAAACGCCCAAAAGTAGGAGGAAGAAGAACCCACCAGCGCTATGTGGCAACACTAAAACACACTCGAGACAGAAACAATAATCCAATTGCTAAAAGCTAAATCGATAAACATGTTTCCAAAGTATGACCGAATTGTTCGGCATGACTGATTGGTTGGGCTCTGTGCAATAGTGCATCATTCTACGTAGTCGCTACCCAACGTCGCCATCCAGTCGGATGGATTGTTGTAACAAGCAATCTATGCACTAACGTTTGACTCTTCGACACTCGGTGTACGATTAGAATGGCACGAATCCATTAAGCCAAAAGCGGCCATTAGAGTTCGACAGTGGAGAGGTTTTTACGTAATCCCAAGAACAACAGCAAGAAGAAAAATGGAACACCGTATAGGCAGGGTGCACACGAGCAGAGTAGTTTGAAACACCCCGTTTCAGTATGATCAAATCGTATTCGATCAAAGTCTGCTATTCAACCCTGGCGCAAAAAATAACTCTCCTAAGTGCTTACCAAAAGTAAAAACATTTTAAACACGAACGTAAACTTTCATTTCCTCCATTTTAATTCGCACTCGTATACTCAGTGCGACTCTCTGCGCTGTTTCTCATTCGAAAGGCAGCGTCTACATGTATGAGTGTGCGGTGATGCCAATGCTTCACTTTGCGCTATATCGAACGAAAAACCATCATCAACAGGAACAGCAACATTGCCATCCTCCTCAACCAACCAATCTAAAGCACACCTAAACAGCGTGAATGGTATGAGTGGTGTGTAAATGCTAAAAGATCTTGCTGCCTGAAATGCATGCCCAAACCGCAACTGCGAAGATTTTCAAAAATATCTGAATTTAAAAAAAATGTTTCTATTAACATTCCGCAACAAAAATAATGCTCACGGGTTCATCGACCTGAAACGTCCTTGACCTTAACACCAGTTACGCATGGAGCACCGTGTTGCACGATATTCCGTATAGAACACCCCTCGTACGCTATTCCACAGCTCTACCATCCTCTTCCGTGCGATTCCCCACAAAAGACTACAGTTTCCTGACACTACGCTCAAACGTCATAGTAAAGTCACGAAAGCAACCAAACAAAAACAAACCCACCGAGCACAACACAACATCAGCTCAGAACACATGACGGCGGACGACGTCGATGCCGGGAGATTCCCTGACACAATCCGTCTGACGTCACCAGTGTTTAGTCACTCCGGTGTGCAACCAACCGACCAACGAACCAGTCGAATCGTCGAGACCACGCCAAACCCATAGCAGGGAAACCTCTCTCATTCAAGCGTTCGTATAGCAGCAGTTAGTCAGCCTCAGTAGTGTGGCGGAGGCGAGCCTCGGTGCCGGCTTCAATGCGGAATAAAAACAAAATTTCCTGAAAATATGTGCTGGTGGTGCGACGTACAACAAGCACGACTACGGTGGCGGCACCGTAGTCGACGACGACGACGGCGACCAGCCTGCCAGACATTATGTATGTGTACACCACCATCAGTGCCAGTACGTATATATGGGGATGTATAAAAGACAAGAACGACAGCTATAACGTCGACTGACAGCCAGCAAGCTCGCATTCAGTACGACGGGGACTGGCAAGAGAGATGTAGCTAGCTAGCCGTAGTAGCAGCTGAGCAACCGTGTCGCTGTCGAAGTCCTCGCTCCACGCCGTCCGTCGGTGAACGACGTGGGTAAACGATGATGAAGTGATGATGACGGCGGTGCGAAAGAAGCACCGACCACCAGCAGCCGGCATGGAGGTAACAACTTCCACTTTTTCGAAATATTTTCATGCAAAAGGGACCGACCAACCGGTAGATCGAACGTGGAGAATGTGAGCGACGCAATGCCCCATTCACCGCACTTTGCTGGGAGCCATGCTGAGCGAGACAGGTCCGTGCACCCACCTAAAACCGCACGTTGCCTTGCGTACGTACCAAAATAGCAAGGCGAGGTACTATAGTTACCATTGCAGGGAAATTGGTCATAAAATGTGGCATCAAACGAAAATAACAGTTGAAACAATTATCCTATTGTATGGGTACTCTTGAAGCAAGACCTACTGTCCTGACACTTTAGAGCGCAAAAGCCCGCCTAAGATGATTATCTGTATTTACAAATTCTAAAACGTAAAAGCTTCCAATAGTCGATGTGTGTCGCGCTAATATCTCAAACTAAAATGTTAATACAGATTCAATTGAATGGATTACACCATAGCAAACATTCATAACACTGTGAAAGCCAATACCAGTTAATGCTATTGGTTGATTAATAAATCATTTGTATCTAAATTGTAAGGAACGGCTATTATTTCCCATTTCAATTGTGTTTAACAACAAGAACTAAGGACTGGCCTGCAAACCACAGCAAAAAACCTTCAAAAGTTTTGCCGTCTTTTGTCCAATAGTTCACCACTGTTATCTAGAAGTACGCACAGAACGTGCTTGGCCCTTCACAGACTTAGCGAGAAGGCGCACAATGTGCGCGGGTGGTAATAATGATGATGACGATGGCACTGATGGTTGATACGGTGCCGATGGGAGCAACATCGAAACAGAATCAGCTGAGCGGCCCCATTTCTGATGGACTGTAGGAAACAACGATGGGTTGGAAGTGGTCATATTAGGAGTAGCAGAACGTAAGCTAGGTCGTCAGAAACATAGCTATGACAATGCACATACCATTTAGAGCAGGACAATGAAGTGGTCGAGAAATCGGAATGACTATGCCGCACATCAAGTCAAATTAATAACAACGACGTCAGTAGCTGCTGCAGGTGTCAAGCCGAGCGTGGAGATAAAGCCAAGATGGCTGCCCATACGATGTTTGATTGCTGCTGTACATGGGAGTGATGCGTTTTTTTGCTGCCACACAGTTCGAACGAGGCGAAATGAATGCGCGAAGGCGAGAATGGCAACGACCCCAAGCGGTTTTCGGTGGTGAGTGCAAAGATTCAAGCACGCGACACATACACACCTGGATAGATATACTATCGGAAGTGAGGTATCGCGAGAAATGAATTCAAAAATCGGAAACAAATGTATGTCAGCAGTCAGAGCCAGCAAATAGCGTGTGACTATAAAATGGACGTCAAGAGACAACCAGAACTGTATGTACAACAAGAGAGAAGCAAAAATGGAAATTGTAATAACGCCCGGTTTAAGAGTATCATGTTCGCTATGGTTGAACTGCGAAAGAAAGAAAAGTACAGTTGAGCAAACAACCCCATTATTGCAAAACCCCGTCGTTGAACCAATTAGACACACGTGAGCTCATATTCAAATGTTCACACAAAAAGTCCTGCAACATATTAGACAACCGTTCGAAAAAGAAGCTCATATCACACAAACACATGCCCCGCCGTTTGCTGCGAAGCCAGTTAGTGTGCTGTGAGACATTTTTATAAACCACCCGCCTCGGTAACTGTTTCAGCAGAAATCGACTCGATAGAGAAAAACTCGAATAATTCATCTTCATCGATCCGCCTCGGCTGGCGCAAAGTTTCGATTAGTCTTTGACGTCGTCAACGTTGGCAGTGCTTTTAACTGTTCTCTACACCACTGTTGCTCAAGCTATGACTGACGACCCACTGTTAATACGCTTAGAGACGTATGATACGCGTCTTTTGAGAAGGACAGTGTGCCAGAATGTAACTCTACATCATTACATTTAAAACATCTTTTAAAAATATGATTTAAAGAAAAAATGGCATAAAACTGTCATTTATTTATCTATTCCTTTACATACTTTATGTGGTCGTTCAAACAAATAATTATGTCTTCACTTGAGTTATGTAGCACTAACCAAACTCTAGAAAGAATTTTCTATGGTGTCCCTTCGAAAAGGAGTTTGTGACCGTGAGTCGCGATCTGTGAAAATTAGAGAACCCCCGCTCTGCATTGTACATGTGTAACTAACTACCATCCCAAATACACAAATACGAAATGAGAAAATGGAATCAAACTCTCGGCCACCACAGCCATCAGTCGTGACTACCTTTAGAGCAGGCGGTCCTGCTGCATGAAAAGAGCCAACATCAGCCAGCCCAACCAAGAAAAGGAAGACTCATAAAAGTAATCTATAGAGGAGATACACGAGGCGGCGGGAGGGCGCGCATTTTAGTGCGCTCTTTTCCCAATTGTCTTCTTGTTGTGTGTGATACTTTTGCCTACTCTCGCCCCATAGTTGGTTCATACCGTTTATACTGTGTGTGACTCTCTTTGCGCTCCCAAGATTAACTCAAAGCCCAAGCTTGGACGAACGGATGGCACTCTACTTTTTCTTCTTCTGACAGTAGCTCTACTTTTTATTCTTCCTGTCGCGTCAACCAAAACCAACCATTAGTAAAGCAATAACGATGATGTGGTATGCTCACATCCAACTAACATCACTGAGATGCCAGAAGATTTCATTTAAATTTAGCATCAAGCATAATGATAATAAAATCCCTTATTTTTGTTTCTTAATACATGATAATATGTTGTATATGTTGTAATACAGAAACTGTACCATTCCCCATCTCATAAAAAGAAAATCATCTTATCTCGACAGAAAAACTCCCTGCTGAAGGCTAAACCAGCTTTAGAAATATTTTTATTTCAATCCTCAATGGAAAAGAAAAGGCCAAAACAATCAATATAGTATGCAATTTAAGCTTATTGTAGGAGCAGAAAAATAACCAAAAGTACCACACTAATTAAAAAACCTTCTTCATCCATCCAGTAACTTTTTCGTGTGATAATAAGTAAACAACATTCGCTGGATCTACATTTTGATCTAATGTCTTACGGAATAAATAAGATTCGGTCCAGCAAAATAAGATTCGCCACCATCAAGCAAATTCTGGACAAAAAAAATCTAAATCCTAAAATTTAAATCCGTGATATTTATAAAGGTGTCACTGAGTCAGTCAGTTGCATCTCATCAAGCAAATAGGGGAGCAGTTCCATTTTCCATCTTACTGAATATAAAATTATCTCAGCGCGAAATAAAGAAATACAGCACCAGTTTCGTTGCTTCTTTTTGCTGACCTGCGTGATAAAAAATATCACAAAAATGAGAAACAAATTGAATTCCGTTTCCTTGCTTGCTTTTTCATGCGATGAACATAGAAGCACTGTTTTTCGGTGTTTCTCCATACGTTTTTCCATATAGACTTTCAACGAGTTTAGCGCCGCATAAACGTTGATCGATTTGGCTGAAATGTTGTTCAAAGCATCACGGCATCAAATAGAACGAAATAAGCGGACGGCCCATCATAAAAATGACACAGACCCTTACACAGTTCTGTATAAAAATTTGCAAAATCTGTATATAATTTGGCATATACAAATTTGAAAGATTTTAATACAATAATTGTATTGAAATCTTACAATTTTAGTTCAACAATCTGTTCAACATTTTCGGTTTTAAATCCTTGCAGAATCTGTTTATCCCAAGCAGTGGAGTAGCCAGAAAATTTGTTAGGGTGGGGGATGGGGTTTGGTAGTGGTGGTTTTCTGAATATTGTTCGATGAAGCAATTTCCAAGGTTTCATCTCAGATAGGTTCCAGCTATGCATTTGATTACCTTTTTATTCTGCTCGACTTTGCGTCCCACGTCACTCAAATTCAATGATACACAATCTTTTCGTTTTCTCAGCTTCTTTCTAACAAGTTAATCATTGAGCGTGATGGATCGTGTTGGATTGTAGCAAGCCTCATTTATTGTAGTTAGACAAATAATTTTAGCTATAGACTTTTTTTTATTGCAAATTAAAGGATTAGTTTTTGAGAAATTTCGGTAAGTCCGGATCTAGAGAAGCCATCGATGTTTGGACACACCATCACTTCAAACCACATACATTACACTTTAAACGAAATAGGGCCAGTATATGGGTCAAACCTTAGGCTATTTTTCTACGCTTGAGCATATTTATGGTTGTACATCAGCATATATTGGAGCTCTAACCCATATTATGCCATCAAGCTACAAGCTACTTGCTACGCTCAGGATGGAGATCTTTCAAGTCAGCCCTTTGCAATTGTTTATTTAAGCAACTAAAAATGTTGAGCGAAGAGTTCAGTGCGTGATTTCTCTTGTTTCGGACAGCAGAACGATCGCGTAATCGGCCGAAATATTGTGTTCTGCATTGCGCGGCCGATAATAAAAATCAGTTCAGTGCGTGATTTCTCTTGTTTCGGACAGCAGAATTGCGCGTTCGGCCGAAATATCGTGTTCTGCGTTGCTCGGACGGTTATAAGAGTAGCCATCGAACAAGTAAGGGGCAAGCCAGAGTAAACGCGACGTGCGATGCGACGCGACGCGACAGTGCAATTTGACAGCCTGTTGATAATGATTGTTATTCTTTTACGTGAGTCGCGTCGCGTCGCATCGCTTGTCGCGTTTACTCTGGCTTGCCCCTAAGTGCAGTGCGTGTTTTAGTCGTCGGGAAAGAAATAAAATATCTATCTTGTGTTCGGTGGCTCATGCGCATGTCGCGCGCATTTTTCAATAGTTCCATGTCGCAGCGCGTTATTCAATAGTTTGCTGTAGCCATCGAGAAAGTGAGTACAGAGTGCTGCGCTTCCGTGCGGTCGTCCAAAACGCGAATCTCTTCAGTTTTCATATGCCACCGGGCGTGCATGTTTCAACTTTTAACTCGAATTAGTGTTAGATCGTATCGCTTACCAAAGTGAATCCAGATAAATTATCCTTTGTAACTAAAACGACATCCTATCCCAAGACAATCGTGGAGATGCAGAGGTATACTCGGTCTCTAGAAGCAACGAGAATCGGACTAACAATCCTTTCTATTCCTATATGACCGCAAGGACGTGGCCGGCGCCGTTATTGACTTTAAATATTTGAGCTTCCGAAACGTGTACATTGAGAATGGGTAGCTAATCCCAAGCCCCATTCATTGTGTTCTCTGTACAATTTCGCAAGTTCAGTCAATCACGGAGTAGCAACTACGAATTGTGCGGTCATAATGCTCAAGCTCATGCAACTAAAAATGTTGAGCGAAATGGATAAAACTTTGGCTAATTTTCCCAATATGAGCTCTATTGGTGGATGCTTTTTTCTTATTCTAAGCAATTACTTGCTTATTATTTTGCATAAATAGGTAGAACTCTGACTCCTATCTTATATTATTACGTCAAGATGCATAATTACAATGCTGGAATGCTTATTTTTAACCGTACATTGATCTTTTTAGTTTAGTAAGTACGTCTGATACCACTCATCTCTGTATCGATCAGCTGTTGTGAATCCCGTCAAGACTCTCACGTGTTGCAACTTCTCGAGTAAAAAACACGGTTTTCCCATAACATATTTCAGAAGAAATATTTTTTGCAAAGGAATTGTCTGAGTAATGATGGAAGAATTAGGCTAAAAACTATCAACATGAAATGATCTTTAAAGTTCTTCGAATAGAATAAGCGATCCTGATCCAATATATCGTCGAATTATTTTATTTGCAAACTTCAACATATTCGAGTTATTGGCACCGGGTGCCCTCAGTATAATCCAAAAAAGTTTTGGTTAATCGTGTCGCTATTTTTATGAACATTGTTAAATAAATAAGATGTGCGAAAAAAGGTAAGTTCATTCAGAAAATTCCTTTATTGGGCAGAAGAAACAAATCTTGAACAACCTGCCTGCTTAAGTCGACCAAACATGGCTGCTAAAAAAACCATGTCAAAGTGATTTTTCACGCAAGTTTTTTGCGTTTATCAATAAAAAAGTGCAGGAATCTAGCGTAGTGTAACTAAAATGTGCTCGATATACTTTTCTAAAACTGCGTTGATAAATATAGCCCAACAAAACGATGTATTATTTGCGTGATGAGCCAACATATTATCCTATACCAATATAACCTCTGGTAACCCTACATATTGAATTATTAATTTAAAAAACCGCAGGTTTTATAAATTAATAATTAATTTCTCCAAAACCTCCAGAATTCCTCTATGAATTGCTCTTTCGGAGGAATATGAAGGAATGCCAGAGGAAGCCCAGAGGCGTTTCTTTAGGAACCTCCGAAGGAATTTCCAAAGAAATTCTTGGAAAGGGAAAACTCCTGAAGTATCTTCTAGGATTTTTTTTGAAAGAAGTTCCGGGGGAATTCTTGAATAAACTCCTGGTGAAATTTCTGAAGGAACTTTTGGAGGGATTCCTAAAGAGACCTCAGGATGAATTCTGAAGTAAGTTCTGTGGGAATTCTTGAAAGGAGGAAACATCCTATATGAATTTTTGCAAGAATTTCAATAAGAATTACTGCAAAAATATTTGGATGATGACTTGGACGAACTTCTGGAGAAATTTCCACATGAATTTCTGGAAAAATCTAGAGGAGGAGTTTCGACGGAATTCAAATTTGAAAACGGAAAAATGATGCACAGGTGAAGTCTATAGCGGTTCGGTGGTCATATGTTTCGAATCGAAACAAACACGATGTATCGCACACCAACATATCTAATGACAGAAGGAAATAAAAACTTTGATTGAAGGCTTTGCCCACTGTCGAATGTAACTTGCCTTAAATGCAACGAAAGAATCGGTTACTATAGGAAAAGGTGGCATCTGATTTTGAATGCTGTTGGCAACTGTTTTTCGTGTACACACAAAGTAAATGCAAAGAAGATCTGGCGGATCACGAGTTTGCAAGAGAAGCGCCGAGTAGAAACTGATCGGCATCAAGACAAAAAAAAATGAAGATTTCGGAACAAAGGTTAAGTCAAATTGGGCCTGGCTATGACGAAGATTAAGGATTCTTCAAAGGCTAGCTGCCCCATATTCGGAACTTGTAGGCGGATAAAAAACTTTCGCATACATATTCAATATTTGATTCATGAGATTGTGTACCAGAAGAAGCAATTTCCACAAAATTCGAACCAAAGCCGGGGTCTTCCTTTGCCATGCAGTAATATGCGCGGTTACAAAGCGAAACCATGCTGAAGGGAACTTTTTTTTTATTTACGGACCCAGTCTAGGAAATTTTATAAATATCATGAGATTCGAATGCCAAAATGGTAACTTGGCATAGAAACCTCGCAGTTAATAACTGTGGGTGAAAAGGTTGAAGATACAGAAAAAAAACGTGATACAATCCAGGGTAGACAAAATCGGGTCAATACTGTATTTAATATTGTTGTCTGATCTTTTATCTTTAATATTAATCGAGTCCATATCATATGTTTTGTAATTCAATTCCTGACTTTTAACCCTACTCTTCGATCATCTACTTTAATTTCGACGGCTTTATAGGTAGCTACCCAATTATAATAAAAATCCAGATTTACACCTCTTTTGGAGGTTGGTATTTTATGTCAGCAACCGGCAAAAACCGGCATAGAATTTGTCGTAGCGCTCGGGATTTGAAACTGCTTTAGAATCGGGTTTCATATGCCAGCCTCTAACTTGTTCGCCTCACTGTCAAATTAAAATATAACATAATACTCTTACAAACATTGAAACTTATAACTCACCAATTGCCACAGAACCTCACTAAAGTATACTTGGAAAAGCAAACGTTCCATAGACCAATCCGTCCTTCCAGAGTATACTCATGCGGCCCATAAATATCACCGTTTCCGTCGAGTTCATTTCAAATGATTTTATGTAGTTACGGCTGTAAAATTACGGTCCATCACTTTTGCGGTACACCATGCTTCAATCGCATTCCATTTTCAGTATGCCTTGCGTTTTGATCGGATTTCTTCTACAGTTTGTTTCATCTTCTGTGTTTCTTTCTACACAACACAACGTCCAACGGTAGCCCAAATCGGTTTATATTATATTTACTCCACATTCATGGAGAAGTTCAATCGTTTCATTATGTGATTGGGACAATTTTGCACTATTTGGCTCTAACTCATTCTTTCGATGTTACATTATCGTTTTAATGCTGGAAAGCATTTAGGAACGAGACTCAAAATTTCTAATATTTTTATTAATTCATTTTTTAGACCACTCAAGGATTACGATTTGTCCATCTCACCAAAAATCTTCACTTTATATAATCACAATTATCTAAAGAGCACTCGATTCCAAGGCAGCTTTGTATCGTCTCGTGAACAAACACTTTCAACACATTCACACGATTTTTATTTCTCTTTTGCCTACCAAGGGTTTCTTCGCTATCATATCCACTTCCACCTTCAGCTTGGAACTGGTAGATTTCATTTTTCTGCTTATTATTCTTGTTGTTCGGAACAGGGCCTTCTGTGTAATTAATAACGAAGCTGAGCCGGAGACGAACGCATATAAAGGTTTATGATTTTCGAAAGCAAACATTTCTCTCTCCCTCTTGACTTGCTCATAGCGTGTGTCGCGTTGGCTCTCGAGACAATTCTAGATGATTCTAACCTCAAAACTCACTTTTCCAATTAAAAATGTCACCCGCATGCAATCGATTTTCTTGTCGTGGCAAGCTTTATTCTTCACTCCTATAATATATATCACTGCAAGTATTTCCCGTATTGCATTCGTCGCCTTTGCTTTACACAAACGACTAAGATTGTATGAAAACAAAATAACACAATACTGACAGCGAATGTCATGAATAAAGGAACTGATAAAATTGTTCGTGTATTTTACACAAAATATTATGTCTGATTTTGTTTTGATCTAACTCAAAACATGTGATAGAGAAATTCATGAGTATTTTTTGAAAGAGATAAAAATGAAAAGATTTTTGTCATGATCATCAAGCACCTCGTCATACGACACAAGTGAAAAATCAATGATAATTTTAAACACTGCTACCAAGCACTATATGTAGGAGTAGATATACAAAATGCACGTACTTAAAATTCGATTTCACGTTTGAAACGACTGAGCGCAGATATTCCTCTTTTGCACAGCACCTTTTTGCTCCACCATTTACATACCCCGAATGATGGCGAATGAGACGAACTTTCGACTGGTGTCTCATTGATTAATTTTCATCATCACTTTTTCTATCGATTCCGAGTCCAAATCGGACAAATTCCATCATTTCGGTGTACACAATCCACTCAGGTCACTTTTCGCGATAGTTTTAACACGGTTCTGACAACTTTTGTTCGCAAAATGATTAGTTCATCTTTTCAAGTCACAATTAAAATTAAAACATACGCCGACATCATTGTTTCTCTGTACCTCTTTCAGAGACGAGTGTGGCGAAAAAAAAACTTTCAATTCAATAATTATTATCCGACCAAAGCGCTGCCATCACACGGACACACGAACGCGTGTGCCGCACTAGTGTTCGTGCGGCCATGGTTCGATAGTACAGCTTCTGTACCATCAGTATTCAGATTCAGATTCAGTAACATTCCACGTTGGTGTAGATGTGAAATGTTTGCATCGGATATCACTGTCGGAAATAACTACCATAAGGAACTCGCCGACGACACACAACTACGAGTAATAATTTGTTTCCCTATGTTGGTGCGATATCATAGAAGTCAGTCATGTACATTGCACTGTTAAATGTATCACACTCGAAAACTGCCTCCACCTTCACGCTTCCATGCCAAGCTGCCGCTATCACGATTCAAAATCAAGCGATGTAAGACTGATACAAGCTGAAGCGGTGTACCCTACTGTCAACCAGTCCATTCCATTGACGATTGGGTAGTCTTGGAAAAAGTGCTATGCAAAGCAATGAGAGCACTGATAGGTAATTGCCCCCAATGATTTTCGCGCAGCGGGTACGAATTCAGGAATTCAGATAACGATACAGGTGAATGTGAACCTGTTTGTTATGTTTCCGATTACTGAACCATGTTTGTTGAAAAAAATATAGGCTCAATTTTTAGCTTTTCTCGAACACCAAATCTACCCAAAGCAAAAATATCACTACAATTTTTTTTTGCCTTTCTCGTACATCAAAGTTGTACCGAAAGGCTATATAGCATCACTCCAAAATCAAACATTGCATTTCGGAATTATCGAGAAAATATTGTTTTACCAAGACCCCCACCCCCCATTTAAAAAAAATATAATCGATTTTTTTTTTAAAGAATGGTGGCAAAGCATATTAATTAATGTAAAACATGCTAAATGATAAAAAAAATACGATCTAGACCCCTAAAATGTTTTTGATCTTTCTGATGTTATTTTTTCAATGGATTTTATGATGCACGATAAAGGCATTATCGTCGCCAGGTGAATTTATCTGGGCTTTTCTTAGAAGGCTCGGAAATTCATTCTGGTGCATACATAACAAATGTATGAGCATATAATAAATAATATACAGTTACGACCCGATTTTGTCACTCCCCGATTATGTCTACCCCCGATTTTATCACATCCCGATTTTGTCACACCAAAAAAAATTGAAAATTTTAGTCGTTCATTTTATATTTGTATAGGGTTACTGCTCCTGGACTTCATCTCATAGCTCCGATATTGGTCCTACGAAAAACAAAGCAATGAAAAGGTATTTGATTTGTTTATTATTTTTGTGATTTTTTTCAGCAGTGAGCATGCATGTTAGCAAAAAGAAGCGACGAAATTGGTGCCGTATTTCTTTGTTTCGCGATGAGATGAATATATGTACAGTGAGATTGAAAACGGAACAGTTCCCCTACAATACTAATATAAAATGAACGACTATCATGATATAATTTTCATGGTTTCTTATAAATAATTTCTGAGTACCTGTCAAGGATTTTTTAACCCTTCTGGACAAGAAATAACGAGTACCGTACACGAATTTTAGCTTTCCAAGGCATAAACTGATTCGTATTTGTGAGATGAAATAAAAAATTAAAAAAATTCCGATTTTGTCACATTTCCTATTTTATCACCCCAAAATTCACCAAGGGGGTGATAAAATCGGGATATTACTGTATAACAATTGATTCAGCCCGAAGTGTTTCCTTTTATAAGGCAGATCGCGGGCTTTGCGGACGACATCGACCTTATTGGAATCAATCGCAGAGCAGTAGTGGCGGCTTTTGCCCCACTGAAGAGGGAGACGGCGAGGATAGGCTTAACCATTAACTCTACCAAGCCAAAGTACATGGTGGCAGGTAGAGATAGAGGAAGACCTAGTGGTGTTGGTGCTGAGGTAGTGCTTGATGGTGATGTGTTTGAAGTTGTTGAAGATTTTTTCAAGAGTTTCCCGTGATGCTTCTGCTAATATGGTCTTTTACGGATTACGTAACGAGGTCCCGCAACATGCAGACGGAAAGGAAATTTGCTCTATACAAAACTCTGATTCCACCAGTGGCCCTTTATGGACATGAAGCATGGAAGTTAAAATAGGCGGACCGGAGAGCTTTCGGGGTTTTCGAGCGAAAAGTGCTGCGTACAATACTCGGAGGGAAACTAGAAAATGGTGTGTGGCGCAGACGCATGAATCATGAGCTGTGTCAAGTATACAGTCAGAAAACATTGTGAATCGTATAAAATACGGCAGACTTCAATGGGCTGGTCACTTGTTGAGAATGTCAGAAGAAAGAATAGCGAAAACAATATTCAACAGAGAACCAGATAGGGGCTGGCGACTTCGAAGAAGGCCTCGAACACGCTGACTGCACGCGGTGGAATCGGACCTGGGGACCCTGAACGTTCGGGGAAACTGGAGGAACATCGCCCAAGACCGACGATTATGAAGCTCTACAAGCTAGCCTGGTAAGCAGTGTTACGATAGACGGGGATACCTTCGAGGTGGTCGATGAATTTGTCTACCTTGGAGAAGGCGCATTATCTCTGGCCACCGCACCAAATGTGTCATGTACAAAACGCTAATAAGACCGTTAGTCCTCTCCGGACATGAGACATAGACAATGCTCGAGGAGGACTTGCAAGCACTCGGAGTATTCGAGAGACGGATGCTTAGGACCATCTTTGGCGGCGTGCAAGAAGATGGTGTGGCGGCGAAAAATGAACCGATGGGCGAACTAGCTCCACGGCGGACCCAGTATCCAGAAGGTAGCTAAAGCTGGAAGGGTACGATGGACAGTACATGTTGCAAGAATGTCGGACAGCAACCCTGCAAAGATGGTGTTCGCTTCCGATCCGGCAGGTATGAGACGGCGTGGAGCGCAGCGAGCGAGGTGGGCTGACCAGGTACAGAACGACTTGGCCAGCGTGGGGCGCATTGGAGGATGGAGAGATGCGGCCTCGAACCGTGTATTGTAACTTCAAATTGTTGATTCAGTGTTATCTGTTTAGATGTAAGCTAAATAAATGCTTTTTTTAATAATCAGGCTAACAGGAATGATAGACAAAAAAACTCTGAATAATCCACCTAGCGGTGATGATGCTTTTCTCGTGCAAATAAAAAATATTATACACACATTGTTTTAAATAGCAATCATTGATAAAATTGAGTTAAAGTTTTGATAAACCTTGATGCTCGGGTATCTATGGCGGTGTGCAGAGACGACTGTTATGTACCGCACACGCACAGGCCACTCCGGCCTTAAGGTAGCCTCACATGGCATGCAGCATGGAAAATTTAACTCCCGGCATCATTTAAAATACACGGAGACCAAAATCCGACACAAAATTTTCCCGGCGTTACTTTTTAGGCTGAATAGATAATAATAATAATGTAACGCTGAGAAAACAGCTTTTGGTGATGTGTCACGAGGTAAGATCTATCATAGTTACATTGCCAGCTACAGACAAATCCCGACAAAGTCCAACGTATATACCTTCCCCAATATCCAACTTCGTGGTATTTACGAGGGCATCGCTAAGTTGGGGGTACCATAATAAGTACCACATCAACAGTTTCTTCCTCTTCCCTCACAATCTTCATGCTTTTGTTATTTTGTCTAAGACTGGACCCCTTTAAAAAAAACACTAGTGTCCACTGTCCAATCTACGAATAACACAGTAACAATGCTTATTTTAGTGCTGGAATTTATAACTTAGGGACAATTGCTTCTTATAATAAACATAAATTAGATAATGCAGTTGTGCGTATGTTATGGGGAATGGGGTAAGAAGCCCTATATAATTGTTTATAGTTCTTACCTTGTCATGTATTGCTGTGTATTATTCACTGATTCTCAAATCAATATTTTTCAACCAAAACAACATCAAGATGATGCTATGTTCATTGCAAAAACCAAAAAAAGAAACCTTATTTTCATTGCGCCCTTTCTCTTCTTGGAGTACCTGCAAATGAAAGAAAAAACAAAATATGACAATCTTGAAATTCAAAGTAAACAAATAATTAATAACTAAAAATCATCACTTTCGAAAACAAATTAACAACTTTTAATTTAACTTTTACAATCAAATGTGAAATTATAAATTTTATTTAATGTTTATATTTTCACTAGATGAAATTAAAAAAATATTATGATTATCAGGGCATAAGAAGAAATGTAAAATTTTAAGAGAAAATAACAATCTATAAACATAAGAATTTGGGAGAATTTTTTTATTTTTTCACTCTGTTCTATATTTCTCGGGTACTTATTCAAAAGGACGTATGTGATTTTGTAAACAAAGATTCAATCGTCGATTTATTAATCTGATAGCACTCACGCAAACCAACACCACCAACGGGTAGCCAAAGGCTTGCCCTACCTGCCTGTGGTGATGGTTTGCGTGGGAGTACTATCAGATTGGAGAAATCGCAGGGTGACCACTTATCTTCCATTTTAAAATTCCCGCATATTTCCCGACTTTTTCCCGATATTTTTGAAAAATTCCCGATATAATTTTGAAGATTTAAAATAGAAATTTCTATTCTAATAAAAAAAAATCGTGGGTGATTATATTTTATTTTAAAAGTGCTTTTAATTTCTTTTGATTCTTTTGATTCTTTGGCTAATTTAAGGTAAATTTTTAAAACCTCTTACTATATTTAAAATTGATAGTTCTAGACCAACATTTGAAAAAGGTGTAACAGCCAAAGTTTATTCTTTACAGTTCTTTGTCCATGTATGTAGACGAGGAACCGGGAAGAATAAATTTTGGCTGTTACGCCCTTTTCAAGTGTTGGTCTATAGTTAACTTTAAATATATTGAAGCATTCTTTGAGAGAATTTTGCGTCTGCCAATATTTTGACATCCATCTTCTCCAACACTTTCAAACTTCAGAGATGAGCCTACATGCCCGTTTCAAATCAATCAGAGACGTGTAGGGCTGCAAATCCTTTTTTATCTTTATTATAGAGATTCATCTCTTAAACTGCTGCAAATCACTTTAATAAAAATAACCTTCATGTTCTTCATTGCTTGTTACCAATCTCTATTTTTTTCCTCAATCTATTTTCAGTTCTTGAGACTTATTTTACCTTGACCAGTGATGTATTATTGATATGATTATTTCCACTATTGCTACACATCCCGATCTCATTGTGGCATCAGAATTTATTATTTATGCCAATCCTTCCATCATCCTGAGGCTGGTGTACGATCTAACACTGTTCATCGATCTAAAGCACTTCTCCTGTCAGTGTTGGTAGAATCATACTCAAATCTCAATCATCGAGGCTTCACGCACGAGTTAACTCGCTTGCGATTCTGTAGGGAGCGCATTGCGCTTGAGTTTCTCGGACAGAACCGCATCGCTCTAAAAAGCGTCAAAACGCAATCGAGGCGTATGTTTTGTTTACATAAGGATTTATTTGCCATTGTTATAAGCGAAAAAAATAATTCAATACATTCAACAATGAAGAACACGTAAAAATCAATCGCGATTCGAATCATGAGCGATTCACTGGGCAATGATTCTGATGGGATTTGAGTCACGCATGATTCGAAATGTGGCAAAAGTAAGATATTAACAACGAATGACTAGAGATTCTTGAGATGTGTGGAATTGAACATAAGATTGGATATACTCGAAACTGTCGACAAGTCTCCCGACAAAACTCGAGTCGCTTCCAAGAGAATATCGATCAATCATCTTCTTTATGATTTCACAAGCTGCAACGAAATGCTAATAAGCTTTTTCATGGACTCTCGGAGATATCTTTGGTCTCATAAACCTGCCAAAGCGTAGGTGACATGTTGCTTTCCATCATCACTACCAATAACAGCTCTAGACATTGAAGAATTCTGGTTTCAATATCATTTTCATTATACAATAGCAGACCCGACGAACTTTGTTTCGTCTAGAATTGATTTATTCTCTGATTAGTTCTCGAGTTATGCAGAAATTTCTGTTTCTGTTTTAAACCACCACCGAAACATATCTTCCCTTCCAAAACCTTCACATGCCAGATTTGCTTCCATTTGCTTGATTAATTCTTGAGTTATGAAGAAATTGGTGTTTCATTTGTATGGGAGCCTTTCTTTACAAAGGGGGCAGAGTCTCAAACCATCTTAAGAATCTTTCCCGACCCCAAAAACCTCTGCAGTCTGCATACAAATTTTCACGCCGATCGGTTCAGTAGTTTCCGAGTCTATAAGGGCCAGACAGAAAGAAATTCGTTTTTATGTAAATAGATTTTACAAAGCCGGATACCTCAAATTCTTTAATGTTTCAAACGTTACGTGGAAAAACATATGCATTTAAAACAGTAAATATTTTTTTTTTCATGTTTTGCACTAGAAAAAATATACATGATCTAATAAAAAGAATACCTGCTGATGACTTTTTTCCCGATTTTTTGTATAATTTCAAGAAATTCCCGACTTTTTCCCGCATTTCCCGCATGGACTTTCAATTCCCGCATATTTCCCGCATTTCCCGATTTCCCGACTCACTGGCCACCCTGACATCGTCGTTTGAATCTTTGTTTACAAAAAATCACATACGTCCTTTTGAATAAGTACCCGAGATTTGTGCTTTTTCAGCAGTGCGCATGGTTTACATAAAAATTTGATCAAATCAGATCAAAATTAAGAGAAGTGCCAAAAAATTAGTGACTTTTTCTATGAAAAAATAGTATTTGAGCCATAACTTCCGAGTGGTGGAAATTTTAAAAATAACACGAAGGAACTCTCCTCCACTCTCTGAGTGCCTTTCAAGGATTTTGTAAGCCTTTTCAATTAAACAAGACATAACGAGTACCGTTCACGCATTTTGCCTTTTCATACACTGATTCATATTTGTGAAATGAAGTAAAGAATTGAACAAATATTTCTATTCACCTCAAAATTCATCAGGAGTGATAAATTCAGAACATTACTGTATTCGAATCTGCCTAGGAAATGTTTAACTTATTATACGCTTAGCTGATAAAGACCAACAATCAATGAACCGATTACGCCAAAATTGCTGGCGCCTCACCAGAACTCTGATTTCAGTTGATTCAAAAGTATAAGATTGCCAATGTCGCTACAAACCGAGTGACCAACATCTAGTTTGCCGTGGCCTGGCAGCCAATGTCCCGATTTTTTTTCCTTGTTGGGTATTTTAATCACTGCGACCATTTGTTAGATATATTGTGATATATCTCCCATTTGATCTAGCTTTGTCAAGTTGACACATCATTACTATTTAGAGCAATTGCATTACCTTGACTATCAGCGTTATCCCAAAGCGGTATTATGGTTCTGATGAATCGTACTAGCATATTGGGACTTGTTCTCCAAACTTCTGAGGGTTCTGTCAGCCCCTTGTTGAAGAACTGTAATCTCTTTCTAAAAATTGCCGGACAATGGCATAACAGAGTCTTCTACATGTATGCCGCAGAAACGACATACATCATGTCCCGATACTTAAAGTGTCAAACTAGTGTGGTTGCTTGTCATAGTGTGATTGACAAAACAAAACATTCTTTACAACATGACACACAATAAACGGTCATATTTAACATAAACACTGCAAAAATTCCACACATTTTTTGGCAAATCCATCAATTTAACTCATGATGTTTATTAGTGCACACATAATAACTCTCCACGCGAAGTACAAAAAGAATTCTGTTTTCACACGATCCACATTTTCTCAATTTTGCACTCATCCTAAATGTTTAACGCATATTAATTACCATGTGATTTTCTTTGAATAATTTGGGATTTTTCAGAAACATGTTGCATAGATTGTGGTGGCCAATTAAAATCTGGTCAAACGATAAAAAATACAAGCAAAAAAAATTACTTTCTTGGGCTTGCTAAAATATTTGAATCGTTTGTTTGAGATTATCTTAGTACATCCAATATTTCTGAAAAAAAAAATTCTGAACCTTTGCTGAAAAATAATCATTCCGGACGAAAAATTGTTTGGTTCGAAAATAAATATTCACTTATTTTATAAATATCTGGACTGTCATATTCTTAGATGGTTGTAGTCACTGCCACCCAGTTAATAGGCAAATTTGTATTGCAGGATTTAAGATTATGTTCTGCTTCTAAACATTATGCTGGGTGGAGATGGATGGTTGCGGCTCTCCACTAGGGCAGCCAGTTGGCATTAATGCAGATGTGTTAGTGCAACCGTCATCATTTTCGATGGGATCGACCCAGAAGAGCAAACAACAATCGAACAAATACAGAACGACATCCTGCGGTGCGAAAACGTTTGTTCAATCCACTCACTGGCCTCTCGTTGGGCGGGGGGTGGTCGGTCGGTAGTCAGTCTATCGCGCCCGTTAATCTTTAGACAAATGCTGTGTGGACTAGCTAGAATATGCCTTTCCGTCAGTTTTGCCCTGCGAAAACTTAAGTTGTGTTTCCAAAATTTTGACAGTAGTTAAATGCAAGAATAAATAATGTCGAATAATGAGTTTCATTATTAAATATTTGATTGGAAATCATTTGTTTATTCAAGTTTAACAGGAATAAAAAAACAGCATCTTTAATTTGGCAATTTAAGATCTAGATAAAATCCAGATATCGGAAAACAGGCAATCGGGTGAAAATGAAAAAAAATATCGGCCATCATGCATATTCTATAGCTAGACATAAGCTAATGCAATCATATGTAGGTAGACACAAATGTAGCGGCAACGCTGTTGACGACGAGGTAGGACAGTAGTCGTTATTATTGACTCTGATTACGAATTTGATGAGAGCGAGAGAAGCCAGAAAAATATCCAAGTTAAAAAGAACCAAGAAGCCTCTCTTACGTATGCACATAAAAATCTGAAGTAGGTATTCAACAGAACTGCCCGATGGGAATCAAAAGTGATTTAGCATTGCCAGCAATTGAAAAAAGAAACCACAATATTTTTAGCATTCTCGAGAATTTTAGTCCTACAAACTGTTTGTCTTTTACGTAAACCAACCAACGATCACTCCAACAGCGGAATTTTGATAAGAAGCTCAGAGACCACTGACAGCATTTTGTCACATACTTGGTGACCAATGCATGGATGCATTGTGCGAGGATCCAGGTCCAGTAAGAATACAGACTAAATTAATACATTAGTTCTCGGGTACTTATTCAAAAGGACGTATGTGATTTTGTAAACAAAGATTCAAACGTCGATTTGTCCAATCTGATGACACTCCAAAGCAAACCAATTCCACCAACAGGTAGCCGAAGGCTTCCCCTACCTCTATGTGGTGATGGTTTGCGTGGGAGTGCTATCAGATTGGACAAATCGACGTTTGAATCTTTGTTTACAAAATCACATACGTCCTTTTGAATAAGTACCCGAGAGTTGTTGATTTTTTTTTGTGTATACTTATTTGATAGGCACTTTGTGTTCTTAACCGCTACTGTGCCGTGATCTACTGTGGTATTCTGCTGTGCAGAATCCACACAGAATCTATTTTTAGATATCCATAATTCGTTATTGTTGTCGTTGCCAGTTCATCTCATCGTGAGTCCATTGTGTCCGTTTGTCCATGTCGTCTATCCAGTGATCGTTGCATTGTTCGGTTGCCATTTATCCGGGTAACGTTGGAGGAATGCCTCCGAGAAGAACAAGTTGTCAGTCGTCATCAGTCAGCCCTGACGGCAAGGCGCGTACCCCAGAACGCCACCGTATGGGCTGCGGATCCGGCGATCCGGTTTGGTGAAGGGGCTGGGAATCGAACCCATGACCATTCGCTTAAAAGGCAAACGTGCAGCCAACTACGCTACGTGACCCCCCATTGGTTGTTAGCATTAGCATTAGCATTATTACGGCGTAATTCGTAGATTGGACACTGGTGATACTCATGTCTTACTTTTGAGACCCTTATCTAGAATGCTATAAAAAGTCAAGAAGGGGAGCGGTCCTTGAATCCAGTCTTAAACGAAAATAACAAAAACATGAGGATTACTACTCCTGGCCACGCCCATCTTTACCGTAACTTTGGAGGGGAAGGAAGTGTTGGTGTAGTACTTACTTAACGAGAGGCCCCCGACTCAGCGACACCCTCATAAGTACCACGGAGTTGGATATTGGGGAAGGTATTCGTTGGGTCAGGATTTGCCTGTAGCTGACAATGTGACCATGGTAGATCTTACATCGTAACACATCACGCAAAGGTGTCTACCCAGCGTTACAGGGGAAAAGTTTGATTTAGGAGCGAACATATAGCCTTTACGTAGGTTGTAGGTCATTTGGCCTAAAGTCGTTTGGCCTAATGACGTTTGGCATAAGGCCGTTTGGCCTAATGGTCATTTGGCCTAAAGTCGTTTGGCCTAATGGTTGTTTGGCCTAATGGTCGTTTGGCATAATTTGGAAAACGTAAATTATTCTTTTTAGTAAAATATGTGAAAATGTTAATATTTTATTCAATTCTAGGGAGTGTGTGCTAGTAGTGGACCCCGTGCGTATAATGGACCCCCTGAACAAAATCTCAAATTAAACGCTGGAATCGACAATTTCCTGCAAGCTTCTGTCGAGTGAAGTTGCTTCATGTAACAGGACAGCAGTTCCATACATTTGATATGGACAGGAAAACAGAAATTCAGTTATATTAACTAATTTGTTAACGTAAATATGCTAAAGGGTCCATTACTAGCACACAAAGGGGGGGGTCCATTATAGGCAAAAGTAACATGTGGGAATGGAACATGTAAATCAAATGGGGGGACCATAATACGTATATAAACAAACTCGACGTTGCGTATTATGGACCCGGGGTGGCCATAATAGGCATGCTAGCTACAAGATTTTAAAATCCTTTTTTTATTGGTAAAAATGAATGTTTTGGCTAGTTTTATGTACGAAACACGATGCTGGTACCTGTTGCTTGTCATCTGGTGCAACAGAACTAGAGTTTTTCAAGAGGATCGCTCTAGCGAAGCGACTGAAGTAAATTTTAGTCGTTAAGGGGTCCATTACTAGCACTCACTCCCTACATCTGGAAATCCACATTACTATTATTGGTGAAAAAAACATTATCTGATAGTCATCGTGAGTCACATACGAAAAATATATGCAAAAGTTTTTGGTCGTATTTTCGCCGTCTTACATCCGATTTCGGGTATTGTTAGCTCGATACGAAGAATTTGAGTAGATCTTACACCGTAGGTATTTTAAACTAACAATTTCCATTTTTTATGTACTAAAATATTACATTAGGATACTCCTTTGTTTTATTATTATGTTTTTTTTTTTTTTTTTTTTTTTTTTTTTGTGGTGGTTACAATGGCAGCTGTCCCTTGCTATTAATCTACACTGTACCCCGCCCATATTGGCTTCTATGAGCCTCCCGTTTTTCATCATCACACAGACGTTCCTAAGCGATGTTGCTCATGTGGTCACTGTTATGGGCCGTGTTGATGAAAACAAGGATTTGTATAACAGCCCACCCCCATCATTATAAGCACTTACTACCAATCACTACCATCACTAATATCAACATCACTCTTTTCTTCTTCTTTACCTTTACAAAAGTATATAAGTTTTTCTGTCACTACGAATAATTTCACTCAGTATAAGCAATGAAATCACGCATCATATTCACCTACTATCATTACGTTAATGTTAACATAGTCATCATGATCACCGAAAATTATTGCGGTCACTATCACCGTATCGTTCTTTCTTCACATTCACAACTTCTCCACTATCTTAACTCCCTTAAGCAGGAAACCAGCCTCAGAAACGAGTCACCGAAAAATCACCAAACGGTCAAAACCAAATTACTAAATCGTCGGCACCATCTTTGTTCATATTCGGCTATCTTGATGAGCTTTCTTTTGTCGATAATTTGAATAACATGTTATTCAGGCCGTAGTGCAAACATAGTATTAATAAGTATATAAGTCACTGCTTACGATTTTGTTGAACATATATTGCAGTCGTGTGTTTAATGATGAGTCGATTCACTTAATTCACTTCACCCATGACTGCCAACACCGCTACATCAATTTTTACATCAACTATATTTTGCACTTCTCAGTAACCATCCTAAACAACACTTCAGCATAATTTTCCACCTATTTCCTAAATCAATTTTTAGGTTATTGTTTTGATATAATATACACACACACTCACAGAATCATATATACGTTTTTCACAAATGTGCATATATATATAACCAAAGTACGGTTATCATTTACAAAGTAAACACATACGATATATACATTTACGCAATGGAATAAAAATATGATAAATTTATAAGTTATTTACACTTACCATGTATGTATTCTTTCTATCTACTTACCACTTATTAGCTTTAATAAGTGTTTACCAGATTTCAGATTCTTCCGATTCCTGACGATATTAGTAGGGTCATGCTGCATTTGGTGTTGGCTCGGAGTCTTCTCGATTTCGAAGCTCCATCATAATTTATTATAGTTGAGATCGGGTTAGATAGTGAGGAAAATAATGAAAAGAATGGATATTAGTAAATGTCATTTTATTATTTATGAGGTTCTTCTAAATGGGATTCTCAAATTAGTGTAGTGTTATATTTAATATCAGTCGGATTTAATAAAGTAGCTTATTTTTTCTAATTTCAGTTAGAGATTTATATAATAAGTGATTAATTTGGTTACAGCATAGCTGGGCCTTTCGACGATAATATCGATTTACTGAATAATTTTTCCTCAATGTGGTCCACGTTGTCTTGTAACTGATCTAGCAGGAAATATTTAGCACTCCATTTTATAACTTATTTTTAACATAAACGTTGACTACGATAAAATTATGAGAAGTCTCTTCTAAAGTAACTCTCTAGTACAGGATGCTAGACTTGGATCAGCTAAATAGTATCTTCAAAACTATGTCGCATAGGACATTAAGCTACGGAGCTAATGTTGAATACATTCAAATGAATTATAGATTGTTGTGAAAGGAGGTGTCTGTATCGATCTATCTATTTTGACATTATTCAGTTACAACACAATAGGAGGCTAAGCACAATTGACTGACTATTAAAAGGCTCTTTATTCAATAAATTCAGTCGAATTATACCACACCTCCCTTAGCTTCTATCCGCGACATGTAGCACGCACCCTGTCGGTCATTGAGGAAACCGAATAGGAGTATACGAACTTACAATTCACCGGATTCATGTGTATTCAAATAGATTCCAACCCCAGTTCGTAGACTCCTACCAGCACAGATTACAATTCTCCTAGAATATATCAATATTTGTGGAGAATTATAATCCAAAGCCCAGGGACTCCTTTGTTTTATTATTATGTTGTAAAAATATGTTGATTTTTCTCTAAGTTGAGCCCACAAAATTTCGAAATGAAAAGTGAAATGGAACCCAATTTTAATCATCTTTGAGGGGCATTGATGATTTTCGGCGGAAAAATTTTGTTTTATTTTTAAAAATCAAAATGTTTACTCAAGTGCATAACTTCATCGGCTAAAAGTTTATTATTATTATTATTATTTTCTTTATTAGGGAGACAACTGGCGGCCAAAAGTTTGGGTTCATCCACTATATGGTAAACTGGCCATAAGTTTGGCTGCTGATAAGCGATTTAAATCAATTTTAGCCGAATATTGTGTGAAGTACAGTTTTTGATGTTTTGTTTGGAAACTCACTTTCTTTAATGTATATTTTGCCTGAAAAAAATATTTTGGATGAACATTTTGATTTTTAAAAATAAAACAAAATGTTTCCGCCGAAAAATCATCAATTTCCCTCAAAGATGATTAAAATTGTGGATAGAAGTATCAGTCAGTAGCCTGCCGTGGTGTAGAGAGGGAACTCTAGTATTGTGTTATTTTTCGTGAGGGGGTTCCCTTGCTCAAACAACAAAATCAACATAGTTTTACAACATAAATATAAGAAAAATGGGTATCTTAATGTAAAAAAGGGTCACAGTGTGGCTAGCGTCACAAAAAGTGTAGAAATGTTAAAGTATCATAAGAAAACAATTTTGGCAACATAAATGTTCTGAACGTGATGCCAAAATCGAATGGGGTTTGTATTTTGATTTTTACAGTTTTGACATTGCATAGGAAACATACTATCTTTACTATATGGTTGACACCTTCTTTAAAGCATGTGCTGTTCTTTCGAGTTTTACTGCATGACAAGGATTTTCCAAAAATGTTGATGCCTTCTTTAAAGCATGATCAGTTCTTTCAAGTTATACTGTTTTCATATGTCGACATTGCCAAAACATATCTGATTCATTGTTTTTTATACCTTCCTTTTTATAGATTCCTGGTTTTATTGTTTTGTAAAAGTGATTTGCAATAGGGTTTCTTACCCCATTCCCGGCCTAACATGCATGCGACTGCATTATTTAATTGATATTTATGACAGGAAGCAACTTTTCCTAAATTTCGTGTGCCGTGCAATACTGCAATGGGGTTCACTTCTGCTTAAAAATAGCTTTTCTTGGTAAATATCGTTTGAAAACGCTTTTATTTGATTTTAATTAACGAGGTTCAGCACTAATTTCAGTCATAGCGATTTCATATCCGGCCCACTTCCAAACCAGTTCCAGCCTAAGCAAAATTTCACTCAATCTCTCAACACCTTACTCTCCCTCTCTCTCGGGCCGTCAGTAAATGCGCAGTAAACAAAAATACACACGTTCAGCGCCGACATGGTGCCAGATGGTATTATTTATAATAATTTTATTTGGTTGAAAAGATATATTCACTTATCCAAATTACTTCCAAACGCTTAAAACTATATTTTTGCAACTTTTGAAATCGAGAGAATTACAAATAACATGATACGGTCAACTAATTAGATAGTTTTCCTATGAACGTTGAAGGACATACTAAAAAGACGCTGGCCTTCTGGCAGCACGGTGCGGCTAGAAGTTCTTAGGCCGAGGTGAATTTTTGTTCGGTTTCAGGATATATTTTTAAATGTATTCTAATATGTTTATATTAGATCTAGTGAAACAAACAAATCGAAAAAATTAAAGTGCGTTAGTTTAGAATTATTGTGTAGTGATTAACAGCTTCCAGCAATGATTGTATCGAGAACTGTGACGATTTTCAGGTAGGTGTTTATATGAAAATACCGTTTTGTAAAAATGGAAAGATTCACTCCGGCTCAGTGGTGTAGCAACGGAGAGTGATTGTTCGGAATGCACATTTTTATTTTCTATAATTGGACCAATTAGGAGTGAAATAAATGGTTGAAAAATATTGAGTATTGTGCGAAATAAATGGGAGACTTTTTTAAAATTATCAACCATAAACCTACGGATTCCAAAAAGTGTAAATCCTTAGTTTTCTGTGCAGTGAGCCGGGAATTGGGTCCATAGGCCCAAGTAGTGATTTACCCTATTTTAACGTTAGTTTGTATTTCGCTTTTTGATCACATGCACATGGCTTTATTTTGCACCTACAAAAATAATTTCATATAACAATATATTTCAATCGTTTACGCCTTTTATGTACCTATTATGCCAAACGACCATTAGGCCAATCGACCATTAGGCCAAATGACTTTAGGCCAAACGACCTTATGCCAAACGGCATTAGGCCAAACGACTTTAGGCCAAACGTGGCACAATCTTTACGTATATGTACATATTTACTCTTAATCAATGCATTGTTCTTGTAGATGTTTTTTTGTGTGATTCTCATAATTCATTTCAAATATGCAGCCTCGAATTCAAGTGTTTTCAAGTTATTACCAGATCTGCTATTTTTACATAAAGAATTAACAATTAACATATAGTTTTGGAATGATTTTGGTGATTTCAAATTCCCGTGTTTTCCTGATTTTAACGGTCGAGTGGGCACTCTGATGAATATGTATCTTATGTGAGACACTATGCCTAAAGAATCAAGAATGTCTCCCACCCGAAAACATCATAGACCTGCACTGCCGCCACTCGCATATCAGTCCCATACCGTTTTTTCGCATTCTGAGCTAATAGCCATTGAAGTTCCAAATTGCATCTTCCATATGAAACTTCAAAAGAATCTAATAAATTGAAACATCATCGTATCTTGCTCAAATTTTGCTGAGTTGTTCATCATTCGATAGATTACCGTGAAACAATTTAGTTTGATCGAAACATTGTTTAGTTTTGTGCAATCAGAACTTGTAAATTATTGGTGGTACTGTTATGCGGGTACTTTCAAAATGGGATGCACATGACTTGGTATTTTCTCAACTAATGTGCATACAAAATCGCATTTTTTTATGATTAATGGAAGTACATGAGAAGTGAACCCTATTCAGTGGGTTAACTCAAAAGTGACGAAAAGTCAAATGGGACTGTTATGCGAGTGGGGGCAGTGTACAGGGTGCGGCAGAAAATAATGCGAAAATTGGCTCTATTTTTTATAAATCCCATTTGAACTGCTCCAAGTAATAATCCCAACATTTTCGAGTTCAGTTTTCATTATAAGGTCCTTTCAAACAAATTTACTGAATGTGTGCTTTTTATTAAAAATATCACAAAGAACACACGTTGAAGCTGCACTCGCTATGTTGTGATAATTTTTTACTGTTCATTTTGAAATAACTTGGAATGTCGCCGTTATCCCGTGCATAATCAGCGCTAGCGTCATCAAGAAATGCCACTGTGCGCTAGTGTCGTAATGCATGCGAGAGTATAGTAGCGCCATCGTGTTGTCAAAATGAGATTGTGAGTTGCAATGTCGACGTCGTTGGCGTTGCGGTTTGGTTTGTTTGTTTACACATGTTTTGCAAAAAAATTTGTTCGAGTCTCCATGTCTGTTCTCTGTGATAATATCCTCAAAACGACACCGGAGCTAGAACACGTTTTTCGAATCTAGTCCCCCGACATCGACGGCCATGTGCATGTTATGGCTGACGTTAGGGTCTTCACACAAGGGTGCAATGGTTTGCAGGCTCTTGCTTCCAGATCGTCTAACCCAACGGATTAAGATCCGGACTGCAAATTGTTCGACCCAAATTTCATGTTGTTCTTCAGCCATTGTTGCGTCGATTGGACGTGCGACATGGCGCTCCATCATGCTGTAGGACAACGTTTTGATCCTCGGAGAATTTGGCCATCCCCCAGGGAAGCACTTGGTCCTTTAAAATACCGATAAACAATTCGGTATTGATTTTAACCCCAACATCAATGAAAACAGGCGGCAGTTTCAAACCGTTCGACGCCCCCAAGCCAAACATCATGACACCAGTCGGATTAGTTTGGAATTTAAACTTCACTTTCTTCAGAACTTCCCCAATTTTCTTCGGTGAAATGAATCGGTCCGTGCGGCCGTTGGCGTCAGCATCGACGCTGAAAACTTTTCGCGGCGGAAAACAGGATTATATTTTTTTCTTTCTTCGACAAAGGAAGCAATCACTCGTAGTTCATATACCCGGTCCAAAATCAAGTGGCGTTTCCTCAGGCTTTGGAAGGTGTTCTTTGATGGTATTCGCATGGATTTCTCAGAAATTTTGGCGCCATTGGCAAGTTTTCTTATGGAACGACTAATCTTTCCACGAGCCGAAATGATCTCATTTGGCATACGTACAAAGCACGGACGTCCACTTCCCGGCTTCCGCTGCTTAGACCCATCATGCAGAAAACATTTTAAGGCGATAAACTGTGGCCAGAAGACATCCTACCACCATATCAATCTCATTCGGCGTCTTCTGGGCGAGCACTAGCTACTCGAATTAACCCAATATTCAAGTTTAAACATTTTCGCATTATTTTCTGCCGCACCCTGTAGTGGGCAAGGATATGTAAGGTTAGTAGAGCAGGCCATGCTACGATACTGATTAATCATCTGCCAAGCAACCTAACAACTAGACGTGTTATTGCGACAAGTGAAAAACCGGACGCAATGAAGAAAAGAAATCAACAAAAGCAAGAAGAAGAGAAAAGAACTTTTTTTGGAAGGTCGAAAAAGAAATATTTGCCAGGAGTACATTATTTGCCGGGACCTGAAAAAATAGAATCTAATCGTCAAAAGACATTTTGCATCGCAACACGAAAGGGCTGGTAACGGCCACTGCCGCTCAAAATAGTGACTTTAGTGACCAACACTGGCGAAAAAAGGGACCAAATAGTAACTTTCAGCTGCAGAAAAAGTGACCAAACAGTGACTTTAAATGTCATTTGCAGTGACAAAATATGACTTTTACATGAAGTTAATAGGTTCAACGTAAAAATTACGTCTCCCTCTAAAATCTTTTGGCCGAATATTCTAATTTAAAGGGGCAATAAATTCGGCAAAAATTATGAATTTCCAAAACATTATTCAACAAATCTTATGAAAGAAAACTATGTGCTTATTTAATGCAGTGTCTTCGCTTGTAATAAACTATTTAATTCCACTACTTTGCATTATCAGGGTGACCACTTAACATCCATTTTAAAATTCCCGTATATTTCCCGATACTTTTTGAAAAATACCCGATAAAACTTTGAAGATTTCATATAACAATTTCTATCCTAATTTAAATGTAAAATCATGAATGATTATTTTTTATTCCAAAAGAGTTTTCAATTGACGTTTCCTGTCATAAATTTATTTAGTTTTATTGCCTCAGTCGTTCGGCTAATTTAAGGTCAATTTTGAAAACCTCTATTTTACAAATTTATAGTTTTAGACCAATATTTGAAAAGGGTGTAACAGAGTGCGAGATTTCTCTTGTTTCGGACAGCAGAACGATGGCGCGATCGGACGAAATATTGTGTTCTGCATTGTGCGGCCGGTAATAAAAATCAGTTCAGTGCGAGATTTCTCTTGTTTCGGACAGCAGAACGATGGCGCGATCGGACGAAATATTGTGTTCTGCTTTGCGCGGCCGGTAATAAAAATCAGTTCAGTGCGAGATTTCTCTTGTTTCGGACAGCAGAACGATGGCGCGATCGGACGAAATATTGTGTTCTGCTTTGCGCGGCCGGTAATAAAAATCAGTTCAGTGCGAGATTTCTCTTGTTTCGGACAGCAGAACGATGGCGCGATCGGACGAAATATTGTGTTCTGCATTGTGCGGCCGGTAATAAAAATCAGTTCAGTGCGAGATTTCTCTTGTTTCGGACAGCAGAACGATGGCGCGATCGGACGAAATATTGTGTTCTGCTTTGCGCGGCCGGTAATAAAAATCAGTTCAGTGCGAACGATGGCGCGATCGGACGAAATATTGTGTTCTGCTTTGCGCGGCCGGTAATAAAAATCAGTTAAGTGCGAGATTTCTCTTGTTTCGGACAGCAGAACGATGGCGCGATCGGACGAAATATTGTGTTCTGCATTGCGCGGCCGGTAATAAAAATCAGTTCAGTGCGAGATTTCTCTTGTTTCGGACAGCAGAACGATGGCGCGATCGGACGAAATATTGTGTTCTGCATTGCGCGGCCGGTAATAAAAATCAGTTCAGTGCGAGATTTCTCTTGTTTCGGACAGCAGAACGATGGCGCGATCGGACGAAATATTGTGTTCTGCTTTGCGCGGCCGGTAATAAAAATCAGTTCAGTGCGAGATTTCTCTTGTTTCGGACAGCAGAACGATGGCGCGATCGGACGAAATATTGTGTTCTGCTTTGCGCGGCCGGTAATAAAAATCAGTTCAGTGCGAGATTTCTCTTGTTTCGGACAGCAGAACGATGGCGCGATCGGACGAAATATTGTGTTCTGCATTGTGCGGCCGGTAATAAAAATCAGTTCAGTGCGAGATTTCTCTTGTTTCCGGACAGCAGAACGATGGCGCGATCGGACGAAATATTGTGTTCTGCTTTGCGCGGCCGGTAATAAAAATCAGTTCAGTGCGAGATTTCTCTTGTTTCGGACAGCAGAACGATGGCGCGATCGGACGAAATATTGTGTTCTGCTTTGCGCGGCCGGTAATAAAAATCAGTTAAGTGCGAGATTTCTCTTGTTTCGGACAGCAGAACGATGGCGCGATCGGACGAAATATTGTGTTCTGCATTGCGCGGCCGGTAATAAAAATCAGTTCAGTGCGAGATTTCTCTTGTTTCGGACAGCAGAACGATGGCGCGATCGGACGAAATATTGTGTTCTGCATTGTGCGGCCGGTAATAAAAATCAGTTCAGTGCGAGATTTCTCTTGTTTCGGACAGCAGAACGATGGCGCGATCGGACGAAATATTGTGTTCTGCTTTGCGCGGCTGGTAATAAAAATCAGTTCAGTGCGAGATTTCTCTTGTTTCGGACAGCAGAACGATGGCGCGATCGGACGAAATATTGTGTTCTGCTTTGCGCGGCCGGTAATAAAAATCAGTTCAGTGCGAGATTTCTCTTGTTTCGGACAGCAGAACGATGGCGCGATCGGACGAAATATTGTGTTCTGCATTGTGCGGCCGTTGATAAAAATCAGTTCAATGCATGATTTCTCTTGTTTCGGACAGCAGAACAATGGCGCGATCGGACGAAATATTGTGTTCTGCATTGCGCGGCCGGTAATAAAAATCAGTTCAGTGCGAGATTTCTCTTGTTTCGGACAGCAGAACGATGGCGCGATCGGACGAAATATTGTGTTCTGCTTTGCTCGGGCGGTAATAAAATCAGTTCAGTGCGAGATTTCTCTTGTTTCGGACAGCAGAACGATGGCGCGATCGGACGAAATATTGTGTTCTGCATTGCGCGGCCGGTAATAAAAATCAGTTCAGTGCGAGATTTCTCTTGTTTCGGACAGCAGAACGATGTCGCGATCGGACGAAATATTGTGTTCTGCATTGTGCGGCCGTTGATAAAAATCAGTTCAGTGCATGATTTCTCTTGTTTCGGACAGCAGAACGATGGCGCGATCGGACGAAATATTGTGTTCTGCTTTGCGCGGCCGGTAATAAAAATCAGTTAAGTGCGAGATTTCTCTTGTTTCGGACAGCAGAACGATGGCGCGATCGGACGAAATATTGTGTTCTGCTTTGCGCGGCCGGTAATAAAAATCAGTTCAGTGCGAGATTTCTCTTGTTTCGGACAGCAGAACGATGGCGCGATCGGACGAAATATTGTGTTCTGCTTTGCGCGGCCGGTAATAAAAATCAGTTAAGTGCGAGATTTCTCTTGTTTCGGACAGCAGAACGATGGCGCGATCGGACGAAATATTGTGTTCTGCATTGCGCGGCCGGTAATAAAAATCAGTTCAGTGCGAGATTTCTCTTGTTTCGGACAGCAGAACGATGGCGCGATCGGACGAAATATTGTGTTCTGCTTTGCGCGGCCGGTAATAAAAATCAGTTCAGTGCGAGATTTCTCTTGTTTCGGACAGCAGAACGATGGCGCGATCGGACGAAATATTGTGTTCTGCTTTGCGCGGCCGGTAATAAAAATCAGTTCAGTGCGAGATTTCTCTTGTTTCGGACAGCAGAACGATGGCGCGATCGGACGAAATATTGTGTTCTGCATTGCGCGGCCGGTAATAAAAATCAGTTCAGTGCGAGATTTCTCTTGTTTCCGGACAGCAGAACGATGGCGCGATCGGACGAAATATTGTGTTCTGCATTGCGCGGCCGGTGAGAAGGGTCAGATCAGAGCGCGCTTTCTCTTGTTTCGGACAGCAGAACGATGGCGCGATCGGACGAAATATTGTGTTCTGCTTTGCGCGGCTGGTAATAAAAATCAGTTCAGTGCGAGATTTCTCTTGTTTCGGACAGCAGAACGATGGCGCGATCGGACGAAATATTGTGTTCTGCTTTGCGCGGCCGGTAATAAAAATCAGTTCAGTGCGAGATTTCTCTTGTTTCGGACAGCAGAACGATGGCGCGATCGAAAGAAATATTGTGTTCTGCGTTGTTCGGCCGGTAATAAAGATGAGTTCAGTGCGAGATTTCTCTTGTTTCGGACAGCAGAACGATGGCGCGATCGGACGAAATATTGTGTTCTGCATTGCGCGGCCGGTAATAAAAATCAGTTCAGTGCGAGATTTCTCTTGTTTCGGACAGCAGAACGATGGCGCGATCGGACGAAATATTGTGTTCTGCTTTGCGCGGCCGGTAATAAAAATCAGTTCAGTGCGAGATTTCTCTTGTTTCGGACAGCAGAACGATGGCGCGATCGGACGAAATATTGTGTTCTGCATTGCGCGGCCGGTAATAAAAATCAGTTCAGTGCGAGATTTCTCTTGTTTCGGACAGCAGAAGGATGGCGCGATCGGACGAAATATTGTGTTCTGCTTTGCGCGGCTGGTAATAAAAATCAGTTCAGTGCGAGATTTCTCTTGTTTCGGACAGCAGAACGATGGCGCGATCGGACGAAATATTGTGTTCTGCTTTGCGCGGCCGGTAATAAAAATCAGTTAAGGCTCAAGACTCCATCACAATGTTTTGAAAATTAATGACTGTATCGCTTGTTTGTAATAGTGAGGCAATTGGTACGGAAAAGTGCAGCAGCGATAGATAAATTTTGTTTACAACTGGGGTGGGTGGAAATGGGGTGTTAAAAATATGCCAGCTGATGCATAATGTTGCCAGACTTGACGAAACGTTTATTCTATATCATAACACATGTTCACGGTGTATCAAATATATGGGTATTTATCGGTTTAAAATTGTTTATTCACCACTTAGAATGTAACAGAAGCTTACACAACATGTTTAAAAATTTATTTCTGGTATATTTGTTCAATCCGACAAACAGTAATGTTTTTTTTCAATAAACAAATCTGGCAACGGCGAAGAGATGATTATTTTCTTGTGTATGCACACCTTTGTTTGCGTGTTGGCTGGCGTATACGTTGTATTGTTCGGATTGAATGAAGTTGCATCGCGTAGATTTTGTACTCACCATTTCACTTATTGCGCTAGTGAATTTGAGTCTTCCGCATTTTATTGCATTCACAATACGGTCGTCAAATTTGTCTCTCACTTCGATTTTTGGAAAGCAGTTTTCGACAGTTTTTGGGCGTGAAGTGAATTAATTGGTAGTCAAGGTTGAAGAAAAATGTGAACCTCAGTTAGTGAATATGTTTTAGGAGTAATAAAATCAAGGAAACAATGGGAAAACAATCAAGTGAAAAATCAAGTGAGTGTGTATGTGTTTGATTCGAACGTTCGAACGTTAGTATGCGTTCGATGAACATAAGAATATCGGCCTAGGAAAATGCAGTTTTCAGCGTTTTTCCAGCAGTTCCTCAGTAATTGCTAGTTTTGGTAAGTGGAAAATTAATATGGAAATGCCATGAATATATTATGATGGAGGGTAAGTCCGTAAAAAGCCCCAAAATGTTGAATTTAGTTCAAAACTTTATTAGTATTAGTGCGGATTCGAATAAAATCATCGTCATTACCGGATTGATTACGGTTTATAGAGCCTTAAGTGCGAGATTTCTCTTGTTTCGGACAGCAGAACGATGGCGCGATCGGACGAAATATTGTGTTCTGCTTTGCGCGGCCGGTAATAAAAATCAGTTCAGTGCGAGATTTCTCTTGTTTCGGACAGCAGAACGATGGCGCGATCGGACGAAATATTGTGTTCTGCTTTGCGCGGCCGGTAATAAAAATCAGTTAAGTGCGAGATTTCTCTTGTTTCGGACAGCAGAACGATGGCGCGATCGGACGAAATATTGTGTTCTGCATTGCGCGGCCGGTAATAAAAATCAGTTCAGTGCGAGATTTCTCTTGTTTCGGACAGCAGAACGATGGCGCGATCGGACGGGAAGTTGGGTTCTGCGGGGCGGGGCCGGTAATTCAGTTCAGTGCGAGATTTCTCTTGTTTCGGACAGCAGAACGATGGCGCGATCGGACGAAATATTGTGTTCTGCTTTGCGCGGCCGGTAATAAAAATCAGTTCAGTGCGAGATTTCTCTTGTTTCGGACAGCAGAACGATGGCGCGATCGGACGAAATATTGTGTTCTGCATTGCGCGGCCGGTAATAAAAATCAGTTCAGTGCGAGATTTCTCTTGTTTCGGACAGCAGAACGATGGCGCGATCGGACGAAATATTGTGTTCTGCTTTGCGCGGCTGGTAATAAAAATCAGTTCAGTGCGAGATTTCTCTTGTTTCGGACAGCAGAACGATGGCGCGATCGGACGAAATATTGTGTTCTGCTTTGCGCGGCCGGTAATAAAAATCAGTTAAGTGCGAGATTTCTCTTGTTTCGGACAGCAGAACGATGGCGCGATCGGACGAAATATTGTGTTCTGCATTGCGCGGCCGGTAATAAAAATCAGTTCAGTGCGAGATTTCTCTTGTTTCGGACAGCAGAACGATGATCGCGCGATCGGTCGAAATATTGTGTTCTGCATTGCGCGCCCGGTAGGCCGGTAGTTAGTTTGTACTACTTTTCGCGCCCGATTCATGGCTAGGTAAAATCACTGTGTATAAAGAATGACACGGTCGTATCGCTTATCAGAGTGAATCCAGATCCAACGATGCCTACCAATTAACTGATAATCCTTCCTGTGGTTTTTGTGGAGACGCAGAGGTAAACACGGTCTTCAAATAGCAAAAACCACCTACTAATATTCCTTCCTTCTTCCTAACTGACTACAAGGACGTGGCCGGCGCCGTTATTGATCATTTGAATTTTAGAGTCACTGAAACTTGCACACTGAGAATGCTTGAACAATCCCAGTCAATCATTCAGTTGATTCTTTGTGCAATTTCACTGATTCTGGTCAATCACGGAGTAGCAACCATAGATATGTGTAGTCAGTCAAAGCTAAGCTAAAAAAAAAAATATTTGAAAAGGGTGTAACAGCCACATTTATTCTTTCCAGTTCTTTGTCTATGTATGTGGACGAGGAACGGGGTAGAATAAATTTTGGCTGTTAGCCCTTTTCAAATGTTTGTCAAGAGTTAATCTTAAATATATTGAAGAATCCCTTGGGAGAATAAAAATGTTTGCGTCTGCTATTATGTTGGCATCCATCTTCTCCAACACCTTCAAATTTCAGAGATGAGCCAGCCTAGGGCTACAAACCTTTTTTTTTACTTTATTATACAGATTTTCAGCCCTAGACTGGCTCATCTCTTAAACTGCTGCAAATCACTTCAATAAAAATAATAATAATAATAGTAAACTTCATGTTCTTCATTGCTTGCTACCTATCTCTAATATTTTCCGTAATCTATTTTCAGTTCTTGAGACTTATTTCATCTTGACCAGTGATGTATTATTGATTTGATTTTTTCTACTATTGCTTGCTACACATCCTGATCCTTTTATGGCATCATACTTTATTATTTACGCCAATCCTTCCTTAAATTATAATATGTTATAACAACTAATGATCAGAGATTGTTGAGATGTGTGCCTGGAATTGAACATAATTGGATATACTTGATTACTGTCGACAAGTCTCCAAGACAAAACTCGAGTCGCTTTCAAGTGAATATCGGTCAAGCATCTTCTTCCGGAATCCACAAACTGCAACTAAAAGCAGCTTTTTCTTAGACTCTCGGAGATATCCTTGGTCTCTAAAATCTGGCTGTGGAATGTTGCTTTCCATCATAACTACCGAGAAGACCTACAGACTAGAAATACTAGAATAAGAGATCGGCAAAGGTACTCGGTACTTAAGTATTGCTCAATTCAAATTTTTGCTGATGATGTTGAGCTTTACAATACTCGGCTTGGCCCTTACGCACGAGAACTTGTCAGAATGGTGAATGAGGACCTTGTACATGTGGCAGACTGGTCACGGCGAAACAATCTTCGAGTAAACCCAGCTAAGAGTAAAGCTTTGTTCGTCACAAGCCGACATCGTATTTCTGATGGATTTACCCCACCCGTTCCTGGAATAGTAATGGATGGTCAGATCATCGATTGGTCAAATAAAGCAAATAACCTCGGATTCGTTTTTCAAAGTGATCTGCAGTGGGATGGACTGACTGATTACTCAGCAATGTGGCAAGATCTATGCCAGCCTGCGCTCGCTTTACTGCTGTACCTCCGATGCATCGTCGTCTATCAAGATAAAGCTCTTCAAATCCCTGATCCTGCTGTGTACGCTACGTCTATGGATTAAACCTTTACGATCATGTGAGTCACCTGCAACGTAACCTTATTGGATGCCCTATACAATACTTCTATGCGCATCGCTCCTGCATTTTTCTGAGAAACCTGGCAATAACTCAAACTCCTACGATACTGTATAGGAGACTTATTCAGTCCCGAGGTCGAAGTTTGCAGAATCTTGTAGTTCCAGCTAACAATACGTTAAGATACGCTAGTTCGCTGTTCGTTAGAGGTGTGGTAAACTGGAATTCATTACCGCCCGTTGTAAAACGTTCTTCGTCGGAAGCAAGTTTCAAGAATGGCTGCATCAATTTTTGGAACCGTCCTAATTAAATTTATTTAATAAGTAGTAGACTAGGTGTTGACAATAATTTTAGACAGCTTTTGTATCTTTTCAAAATCGGAGGTAGTAATTTTAAAAAGATTTATTTCTTACACTACTGGACAATAATAAACAAACAAACAAACAAAGACGCCATCTTGTTTCTAATCGAACCGTCAAAAGCGGTTCCATTTCGACTTGTTTACTTTTTGCATCCAGAAGCAAGCAAAAAGTTCAAGTACTGTCAGTATTATTTTCACGATTTCATACGTTGCCATTTCGTCAGTTTTTCACTCCGCCGGTCTCTGGTTATAGGGTTGCTACTATAGACTCGACATTAGGGTGGCTCAAAAAACACTTTTTCAAATTTTTTGATGGGCCGCCCTCTTATTTGGTTCTATTTGATGCCCTGATGCTCTGGACAAAATTTCAGCCAAATCGGTCAACGTTTGGGCGGTGCTAAACTCGTTGGAAGTTTATATGGGAAAATGTATGCAGAAACATCCAAAAACAGTGATTTGCAGTTGGACGACACAATTTACGATCAAGAATCATTATGCTCATTCAGTTCTTGTAGAATTAAATACAGAATGGTATGCTGAAAACCGCGAGAAGATTAGAGTTTATTAGACAAAGATATTAGCATTTTACTGGAGTGTTGTAGGGGTGAATTTATTTCTTTTCAAAGGTAACAGAAACGAAATTTGCTCAAACCCCGCTTCAGAGAAATACTAATAACTTAGCCGGGCAAACTCTAATCTTTTCGCGGTTTTCTGCATAACATTCTGTATTTAATTCTACAAGAACTGAATGAGTAGAATGATTTTTGATCGTAAATTGTGCCGTCCAACTGCAATTCACTGTTTTTGGATGTTTCTGCATACATTTTTGCATATAAACTTCCAACGAGTTTAGCACCGCCCAAACGTTGACCGATTTGGCTGAAATTTTGTCCAGAGCATCAGGGCATCAAATAGAATCGAATAAGAGAGCGGCCCATCAAAAATATTGAAAAAAGTTTTTCCCATACTAATTTGAGCCACCCTACTCGACATTGAAGAATTCTATAGCTTTAATATCATTTTCATTATACATTTGACAAAACCGAATAGTTCCTCAAATAGTTTCAAGCGTTACGTGAAAAAACAAATACATTTAAAATAGTAAACAATGTTTCTTTTTTAACATGTTTTATATTAGAAATGTTAAACATACATTATTTAATGAAAAGAACACCTAATGGCTTTTTTTCCAGATTTTTTATATAATTTCAAGAAATTCCCGACTTTTTCCCTCATTTCCGCATGGACTTTCAATTCCCGCATATTTCCCGCATTTCCCGATTTCCCGACTCACTGGCCGCACCCTGCATTATTTACAAGTATACGTATTTAGACCTCAACAGTAATGGCGGTACTGACGATTTTAGTCTCTCAAGTCGAGTCAAGTATGACACACTGATCAATGTTCACAAAGTAATGGAATTAAATGGAATATTTCGCTTTATGGCAAATGAAATCTAATGAGTTAATGGAATAAAATGGAATAGTTCGGCAAATGAAATCTAATGAGTTTGTTTTATTTTAATCTTTTTCATAATTATTTTCGTTTCTTCCGTCCCTTTCATCACTGAAAAACCACAATTTGAGGCACGTCATACAAAATAAGGTGCAATAATGTTTAATATGGGTATTTTACTTTTTCGGCAAATCTTCGCTTGTGTGTGAAAATTTTTAATGATAGAAGAAAAAAGAATATTCGAGCCGAAATACAAAGGACTCTTTGGATAAACATGTCCATTATCATAGGAAGTGAATAAATATGCTGTGAACAGTTTAGTAATTTCAATATTAGACTTTTATTCGATGCTGTTCGATGCATCCGAATGTTGGGAGGTGTGGAGTTGACCCGTGGAAGGTCCGGTGCCATATTGACTGCCATCGTGGTACTCTTCCAACTATGTATGTCCTTAATACTTGTGACAGATATATGATGCGAAAATCACTGTACAGCATAAAATCATATATCTGTCACCCAGAATCACGGTGGTATTACCCGAGCAGTGATGATTCTACGCTGATACGTACCCTGCTCTGCGCCCGTTGTATACAACGTTACAGGTACAGCGCATAGCAAATTTGAATGCAAGCAATGCTAGTAACGCATACAATGGCGCCATCTGGTTGCGGTCACTACCCATCATTGACGTTCAAACATAATAAGAAAAATGTTTTTTTTTTCTTGTTGGAATATGAAAACGACCAATGAACGTGTTCGTCGGGTATATATTTGTATATTCCATTTTAATTCAAACTACTTAGGGTCTGTCTCATTTGGAGAATTAAACTTAAAAATGACAGTTCGAAAATTAAGAAATCACCCCGTTATAAGAATGGCTGGTGCTACCCAGCAATTCCAACAGGACATCGATGGAAAATGATTCGATATCTGTCAAAAGTAATCTTGCTCTGCGAGCAGGGTTATTTGATAATTATTGAAATGTCACTTTTAAGTTTAATTTCAGTTTAATTATCCAATTGAGACAGACCCTTATTTTTACAAATTTATATGCCACTAAATCTACTAAAAGATTTATTCAGTAGGCATATATTTATAAAAAATATTGTAACTGTTCGTCCTGGTAATACTTGATTACCTTAAATCATTTTCTTTTGCCATTACATATCAGCTTTTTTGAATTCTGAGTTTCAGACAAGTTTGGAACGCTGATCTTTTTTCTTAGTTTCTTGTAATTATTTCTTATAAAAAGGAAACGTCAACATATTTTCTATTTATATTTGATCTAATTATTTCCCAACAATTAAATGAATATTTCATCGCCTACGTGAACACTTCTTAAGTGTTTTATATTTGATGTTGATCAAAAAGATATTAGAAGATTTATTTGTGTAAGTAATACTTAACAGCATAGATATCTCCATCAATCCTTTTACTAATTTTAACATAAATTTCAGACGTCTCGGATTATGCACTACAGTCCCGGATGCAGCCTGCTTGATCCGAATTGCCCGGCAAATGTCCCGCATTACCACATGTTAAATATGTAAATTCTGGATAAGCTATGGAATTCGTAAGAAACTGGATTTAAAAAAATTGGTCCACAACCGAAAAACCATCAGAAAAAAAAGAAATCTTGGACACTCTAGAGGGTCTACTGAACTTGGAAAATGGATGTTTCAATAGTGTTGAGAACCTAGGCCATTTCCGTATATGTACTGAAAAATCAACAAAAGTTGAAATAATTTGTCACACTCTAAATAATGCAGAAATCTAAAAAATCTGAAGTATTTGATTACCCGGGAGGGTTTAAAGAATGTGGGAATATTAAGAATTTGTATGATTTACGGAGTTAAACGTGTCTGAAGATATTCTGTAAAGTTAAGATCATGGCAATGATCCAATCGAAGCTCTAGAATCTAAGAAAATGGAATATCGAAAAATGTGAGAAATCTTTTTGGAGTATTCTCAAATCTGCAAAGATCTACAAATCTACAAAGTCAGGAAAACGCCTTCAAAATCCGAAGAATGAAAAATTCACAGTGATTGTTCAGACTTAACACTTACATATTTTGTAGACACGGACAATGCCTGGTAGACTAGTTAAGAAAATTTTGCATATCGAAGAATTTCCACGATTGGAGCAGGAATCGAACCCTCAGGCGTTTTATAGGATTTTTTTGGGGCGTAATTAGTGATTTTGTATGTTTTGAACAACAACAAAAATGTTTAAAATAATCAGCAAAAGGCCGGATTTTAATGTATGTATGTATTATTATTATTTATTCAGACTAAGGCCGAAGTGGCCTGTGCGGTATATAAGAGTCTTCTCCATTCGGCTCGGTCCATGGCTGCACGTCGCCAACCACGCAGTCTACGGAGGGTCCGCAAGTCATCTTCCACCTGATCGATCCACCTTGCCCGCTGCGCACCTCGCCTTCTTGTGCCCGTCGGATCGTTGTCGAGAACCATTTTCATCGGGTTATTGTCCGACATTCTGGCTACGTGCCCGGCCCACCGCAGTCGTCCGATTTTCGCGGTGTGAACGATGGATGGTTCTCCCAACAGCTGATGCAACTCGTGGTTCATTCGCCTCCTCCACGTACCGTCCGCCATCTGCACCCCACCATAGATGGTACGCAGCACTTTCCTTTCGAAAACTCCAAGTGCACGTTGGTCCTCCACGAGCATCGTCCAGGTCTCGTGTCCGTAGAGGACTACCGGTCTAATGAGCGTTTTGTAGATTGTCAGTTTGGTACGGCGGCGAACTCTATTCGATCGGAGCGTCTTGCGGAGTCCAAAGTATGTACGATTTCCAGCCACTATGCGTCTCCGAATTTCTCTGCTGGTATCATTTTCGGCAGTCACCAGTGAGCCCAAGTACACGAATTCTTCTACCACCTCGATTTCGTCACCACCGATGCCAACTCGCGGTGGGTGGCTCACATTGTCTTCTCTTGAACCTCTTCCTATCATGTACTTCGTCTTCGACGTGTTGATGACTAGTCCGATCCGCTTGGCTTCCCTCTTCAGTCTGATGTAGGCTTCCTCCATCTTCTCAAAGTTACGTGCCATAATATCTATGTCGTCGGCGAAGCCAAATAGCTGGACGGACTTATTGAAAATTGTACCACTCGTGTTAATCCCTGCACTTCGTATTACCCCTTCCAAAGCGATGTTGAATAGCAGACACGAAAGACCATCACCTTGCCGTAACCCTCTGTGGGTTTCGAAGGGACTCGAGAATGCCCCTGAAACTCGAACTACGCACATCACCCGATCCATCGTCGCTTTGATCAACCGTGTCAGTTTATCCGGATATCCGTTTTCGTGCATTAGCTGCCATAGCTGGTCCCGATCGATTGTATCATATGCGGCTTTGAAGTCGATGAATAGATGATGTGTGGGCACGTTGTATTCGCGGCATTTCTACAGTACTTGGCGAATGGCGAACACCTGGTCCGTGGTGGAGCGTTCGCCCATAAAACCCGCCTGGTACTGCCCCACGAACTCCCTTGCAATTGGTGCTAGTCGACGGCATAAAATTTGGGAGAGTACCTTGTAGGCGGCGTTCAGCAATGTGATTGCGCGGTAGTTGCTACAATCCAGCTTATCGCCCTTTTTGTAGATGGGACACACGACACCTTCCATCCACTCCTGCGGCAAAACTTCCTCCTCCCAATGTATGTATGTATATACATTTTAATAATATATTTACAAATCATGTAAAAATAAAAAACGCATTTTTATTATTTTGATAGAAAAACCTATATGTAACGAGATAATACTATAGTAACGCAGCGAATGGTAAAAAAAATATGTGTGTCGTCCTGCTGCTGTACGCCTACAACATGGTACGTGTATCACTGTACAGAAATCATATGTCTGTCGATAGTATAAGTAGTGGAATTCAATGGGATTGTACAAACTCGTCTTATGACAAGCTTTGTGAATGCTTTTTTTCCGGTTGTCCGAACAAAACAGAATTGCCTTCCTACTCACCCGATTTGGATTGAATTTATCATTCGGTATGGTCTATCTTGAAATCAAATCAACAGCCATCAAAACTCCGAACATATTATCGAGACATTTGAAATCATGTCACAATCGTCAAAAATGTGTGAAAAGTATCTGTACAAAAACGTGCGGCCATCGTGATTTTTTTCAACACGATCTAAGACGTACAACTCAGGATACAGGGGTCATTTAATGTGAACAAATTCAGCTTGGTTTATGTAGTCCTATTATAATAACATGCAATGCATGGCGGTTCTTTTATTCCAAAAAATATTTAAAAACCTGTCTTGTTGTACGGATAATTTGCAGACACCCTGTACAAGAACTGATGAAGATGATAATGATCATCAACACTATCATCATCGAACGCGACTAATAATAATAATTAAAAACATGGAAACAAATAAAATAAATTGTAGTGAAATAAAATAGTTAGACTAGCTAGAAAAAATAGAAATAATAAAGAGGAAGAGGGATGTAGTGGGCAAGGATATGTAGGGATAGTAGAGCAGGCCATGCTACGATACTGATTAATAACGAGCATTCATCTACTAAGCAACCTAACAACCAGACGTGTTATTTGGAGCCACTACAAGACCGGAAATCGAAAATCGAACTCTACGCCTTTTCTCAGAGGCCAACTGGAGACCCCAAAATCAAGGACTACTTTGATTTCTGATACACAGAAAAAAAAACCGTTGTGAAAATTACTATTTCGTAGACTGCGCTCTGCTTAGCTTAGCTTAGACTGACTGTATTGTCGGCGTAGCACCAACTTAGAATTCGGAAGTCCGGACTTCCGAACCGAACTTTCTTCCGAAGTTTTATCTGTCAAACTAATGGATGCGTTGTTTAGCGCATCTTTAGGGGAATCCAGCGCACTACTTCCGAAGTTGGGAAAGTTGCCTGTATCTGGAGAAAAACCCAACTTCGGTATAAAAAGCGGTATAAATTTAATCCGGATACACAATACATATCAATGGTTGCTACCTACTATTTCGAAGACTGCGCTCTGTTTTAAAAAACTACTATTTATGAAAATACAGTACAATTTGGTTTCAGTAAAATTCACCACTGCTCATGCGACAACATTCCGCGAGGGGCACAGTACGGTACGTAGAGAAGGTGAATGAACGTTGCATCAGATGTTCGGAGAACCATCCATCATTCACACCGCAAAAATCGGACGACTGCGGTGGGCCGGGCACGTAGCCAAAATGTCGGATAGTAATCTGATGAAAATTGTTCTCGACAACACTCCGACGGGCACAAGATGGCGAGGTGCGCAGCGAGCAAGGTGGATCGATCAGGTGGAGAACGATATTTGGACCCTCCATAGCTGCGTGGTTGACGACGTGCAGGTGCAGCCATAGACTGAACTGAATGGTGCAGACTTTCATGTACTGATGTACTGCACAGGCCACTCCGGCCTTAGTCTGAGCAAATAATATTTTTAACATCATTTTCTCTGTTCTAACAACGTATTAGATTCTAATATGACTTTGTCGGATCAATAAATGGAAATAAAAATTACGAAATTTTGGCATTATACTGATGCCCTGATCGTTTTACCATTGAAAGATAAATAACTATTGACTGTGAGCAACAAATTACTTACCGAATATTAATTGAATTCCTTGCATCTGAACCCTGCAGCTTTACATTTTGCACAGTTCTCATAAATTAGCTTCTTAGTCCACGATATCTACATCATCTCTTTTGACCATCAACCACTTTCAAATCAATAATAAATTAAAAGTTCAACATTTTAACACAATTTTCCCAGACAAAATTTTAACATCAGGTTCAGGTTCAAAGCAAAACAAAAGTCGCGATTCACAACTTTTTACCAACAAAAAATGATAACACTCGAACACAACGATCAAACTTGAGGAGTGAAAGAAAACTCTGCCTAATTTGTTGTTGTATAAGCGTTCTTCTTCTTCACACATTCTTCACTGGGAACACAACTACGAAGCGGTGGGGCCGCGCATCACTTCTTCTTTTTCAGACTCTTTCACTTTTCCGAAGCCCCAGCGCAGAGCTACCAGAGGAATCGAAATTTTCACCATTTTTTCAATCAAACCGAAAATGCTAAAAAACTGTCCTATTTCGACCAAAAATAGTGTCAAACAGATACAAATTTCTTCCGCAACGAATCGTACATATTTTAGACCGAGTTCGATGCGTTTTTTCAGCAAATCAAGCAATAAAACCGGACGAGATACGCACCATTATAAAACACCTCCATTTTGTTTCACACACATTCTGATTTTCATCGTCGTCCGTCTGCCCGATTCGTACGTCACCGGGGTCAAGCAAAAGCATCCAACTAGGGATGTCCGATTGATGCTAGATTTACGATTCAACAAATTTACGATGTTTAAAAATGTATTTAGGGTCTGTTCGAGGTCTGTCTTATTAAATATGGAGAATTAAATTAAAATTAAACTTAAAATTTAATTATAGAATAACGCTGCTCGAAGAGCAAAATTACTTTTGACAGATATCGAATCATTTTTCATTGATGTCAAAATTTCTGGGTAGCACTATAGCCATTATTATGACTGTCACTTTCAAGTTTAATTCTCCAAATAAGACAGACCCAGTGTAGTTAGTCTCGACGCAGTCAGAATTGAAACAATAAGTGTATCTTCGTTTTCATGAAAAAATCCAAAAAAGCAATAAAAATTTTCCAAAAAAGTAATAAAATACTCCGTCAATTACGAGACCATTATTATGTTTGTACCAGGTTTGTACTATTCGGGATTAAAACAATACTAAATTTTCAAAACGACTTATCTGCTTTTGTAAGCAAAGATTCAGACGTCGATTTGTAGAGTCTAATGGGCACACAATGAATACGTTTGCGTGCGGTTTGATACTTTTCTGTCAAAACGCACGCAAACGTATGCATTGTGTTTGGCCCATAAGAGCACTCCCATGCACGTAAACTAACACCATCAAACGGTAGCCGAAATCTTCAACTAAGTGTTCATGGTGTTTGGTTTAGAGTGCTCTCAGATTCGACAAATTGACATTTGAATCTTTGTTTACAAAAGCAGAAAGTCGTTTTGGAAATTAAATATTGAAAACATATTAGACATTTCATTAGACACATTTATAAATTATATTTTATTGACCATCTCTATATTACAATTTTCGACTCATACGAAACGCATACCATTACAAATTCGAGGCAAATGCACTTTTTCATCGCATTGTTATTCAGAGACTTGGAACATAAATATTTTTGACGTATCTTTTGTACTGCTTTATCGACTTCGCACATCAGAAGAAAAAAATCTCGGGTACTTGTTCAAAGCTGCGTATGTCGCAAATTTTAAACAAACCCGTTTTCAACAGCATATGACATCAAATTCATCTAAAAATGTGTATATCTTCAAAGCTACATGAATATTACAAAACAGTGTAGGATCATTGAAAATATTGTCCATAAACCTCTTAGCAAAAAATGTACTTTAAAAACTTTTTTCGAACAACTAAATAGTTTAAATCGTGCGTCCACTTGTACGTTTTCATTACTGATTTCAAAATTAAGCTTTTTGCTTGTATATTCTGATTTTCGTTAAGAAAAACATTTTACTTTGTTTTCTCTGCAGCAAATGTCGTTATGTCGTGATAATAAGTGTTCCAATTTTGTTGTAGCATGTGCGTGAAACTGTCACTGGCGAACAAAGCTCGTGTACTCTGCTTCAAAGCTTAGAACCGGAATTAGGGCATAACCGTTATGCGAACATTTTTATATTCGGTTAGTTACTGCAAATAAATTATTTTTCGAGTCCCTACTAACACGTTTTATGACAAAAAATATTTTATTTGTTTTTTATTTACTGAAACGACTTCAAATAATTTTTGATATTTTTCGAGGTGGCTCTTGATTTTCGTCCATCATATTCTCATATTCCGTTATTTCTTCGGAATCTTTCTCATCACTATCGCTGATTGGTTCATCAACTTCCGAGTCTGTATAGTCATCGCTGTCAATCGCGTTTTGGCGCATGCTCACCACGACACCAGCTTTACCGTGCCTTCGAGTCTCGGCGTTGATGAGCACTTTCCTCGGCAAAGCAAGAATGGCATTTTTCGATTGCTCTTCACTTAGCCCCAAAATGAGTCCACTGGTTGGATTACACGAAAAATGTTAGACATCTTCATAATTGACTTAATTTGATAATACTCACAGATTAGCTATGTCATACGGTCCCCGTATTTGGAACCGATTTCTCGCTTCGCTGCTTATTACAACATTTTTTGATTTCCCATACGAATGGTACTTGTGAGCTCGGTTAATAATGTCCTTCCGATCATTGGAATTTGTAATGGCCGGAGCATATTTTATTTCGAACATAATATTCCTATTGACTGCAACGAAATAGGACTTCCTGCTCATTTTGCACCGGACTGTGGACGAGTTGTAAGAAACGATATCGCACTGCATGGATTGACAAGCATGTTGAAAAGCATCTTCCGTTCTGGGGATTACTGCCACTAAATGATATCCACGAAGGTTCAACGAGCGATTAGTTATCAACGTAATGGTGTTTTCCGAATAGATAATAGTCAATCGATTCAGCAAGATCAGACGTCCATTAAGTTTTTCCTGTGTAGAAGATGAATATTATGAACAAACAAAAAATATGTAAATAAATTATTAAATTAAAAATGAAGAATATTTGATTTTTTAGCGCATGGGGTGACAACCATCTACTAATAGCCTATTCAGATTACGCATATAAAACGTATTGTACGTGATTTCATATGAAATAAATATGAGATGAGTGAACCTTGACACCAAGATACTCTTTACCATGTTATAAAGCAAGTAATCTGAATAGGCTATTAGACGTTAAACCCGGTTTGACCATATGCATACCCATGGGTACGCACAGTTTCTAGTCTGCTCAGATTACAAGCTTCAACACTTGATATCAAGACAAAATTTTCAATACGACTTATCTACTTTTGTAAACAAAGATTCAAACGACGATTTGACGAATCTGATAGCTCTCCCACGCAAACCAACACCATCAACAGGTAGCGGAAACCTTCACCTACCTATTGATGGTGTTAGTTTGCGTGGGAGAGCTATCACATTCGTCAAATCGTCGTTTGAATCTTTGTTCACAAAAGCAGATAAGTCGTTTTCATAATTTTGTCTTGATATAATATTTGAACTGTGAACTTTGACATCAAGATACCCTTTAACAAGTGATAAAGCTTCAAGTCTGAATAGGCTATTAGAGTTAAGCGTTTTTATATTTTATCATCATCCTTATAGCCTATTCAGATAACGTCATTTATTATAATAATTATCGTGTCAAATCTTCTTATTGTCATTAAATCCCCACACTGGGACAGAGCCGCCTCGCAGCTTAGTGTTCATTAAGCACTTCCACAGTTATTAACTGCGAGTTTCTAAGCCAAGTTACCATTTTTGCATTCGTATATCATGAAGCTAACACAATGATACTTTTATGCCCAGGGAAGTCGAGACAATTTCCAATCCGAAAATTGTCTAGACTGGCACCGGGAATCGAACCCAGCCACCCTCAGCATGGTCTTGCTTTGTAGCCGCGCGTCCTCGCGCGCGTCTTACCGCACGGCTAAGGAGGGCCCCATATGAGTGTCAAATATGAGAAAGAAAATTGGAAGTATGGAAATCATGGAAATAGGAATCTAGTTACTCTCATGATATTTATTATTATGAATGGCGTAATCTCTATTAACAATAGTGTAGGGGACGGGTTTTCCTTTGTTGAGCCATTTTTAATCTTGGGATTCGCTAACTGGTTGACCCAATATTTTAAGCGGGAATAATGTAATTTGATTTAAATTCTTCAAAAATACCCTAAAAACTTGTTCATAACATTATTTTTTCGATTTTAAATTATGTTAAAAAATACTTACGCTTAAAGGTTTCAGATCAATGGGTGCCGGAATTGTATCTCCTTTCTTATCACAACTATCGTGATCGTATATTTGTTCAATTGCTACGTTTTTGTATCCAACTTTAATAAAAGCAATAAATGAGTATTTTTCAATATATAATTGAGGGGTTTAGAAGCAGAGAAGTGTAAGTGATACTTAGGTCAAATTTAAGTTGATAGCAAAAAAATCTTTGGTTTTAGATTTCTTAGTACATTTTGCGTTGGTCTATGGGGCAGTGCATAGGTTCATTATTTGACGTTTGACCGGTGCCATTTTTAGTAAACAGCGCACCGCTCAAATGTTATTGTCTTCATCCGATGCACCTCCCCATTGTACCATGGTTTTCCAAATTTCCACGTTGTACCAGCATGACCATGTACCATGGTACGAATACCGCCAGTGTCATTAGTATAAGACAGCCTTTAGATATGCATGTATTTTAAGAAAATTAATAACATTGAAAATAACAACTATAATTATAAATTCAATTTCAGTATCCATTAATTAGCTAGGCCATAATGGGCTAGGAGAACCGGATAAATGCTGTCATCAGAGAAAAAGTAGAATCACTAAAATTTACCACGGCAAGGTATATATAGCCAACGGAATTCAAAATAGTTTTAAATATTACAAGCTGATTATTTTTTATTTTTTGAAAATGGTTTACTGCACGAGATTAGAAATTCAAAAAAATATTTATTATCATGAACAATCAAATAAATATATGTAAATGTATCTATAGATAATCAAAAGTCTAACCCGGTGCACAAAATTATTTTCAAAATTTAATACAGATATCATTTTGAAATTTTTAATTTTTTTTAAAGAATTGCATCCCATATCTCGCTGTGGAAGTTTTTTCGTGATTCTACTTTTCTTTTTTGAAATTTCTCCTAGCGTATGGCACTCTGGGTAGGCGTATTAGCCTTCTCTTCAGTCCCCTGGTTCCAAACGAGCAGGAGATGTCAAACGTGACGAATGGCGGTACCCTTCTTAACTCTCTAATATTAATTATTCTATATACATATAGACCAATGCAAGATCTTGATCTAACCTCACTTATTTGACAGTTCACAGAGCTTGTTTACAAGGTGTTAGAAGAAAAATCGATGAGGAGAAAATTAAAATTCATATTTTTAGTTTAAAATTGCTGCGATCCGAATATTTCAATGATATTCTTTGCATTCAGCATGAAATTAATCGCAAAGGCCATCTACATGCGAATAAAATGACGAAACAATTTTATCGGAAGCTTCGCCAGAGGCTAAGTCCCGGTGAAAAAGCTCTGTGAACTGTCAACCTACGTCATCATGCACTGGTCTATAGGTGTAATATTTATATTATAATTAACTTACGTTCAACCAGCTCGTTCAATATTCCTAGAAGTTCTTGAGGTGCATTGTTATAAGGTATACAAAGATCACTAAATCCAGTAAATTTATTCATCGCTTTTTAAACGAATTATAAAAATAATATGGTAAAATAAAACAATACTATTGAGATTCTCACGTCCGAATGTGTGAGTGGCGATAAAAGGAAAACAAACACTCCTAGATGGTGCTACTCAGCAAAGTTTGGGTAAAAATGAGTATATTTTTCATATATTTTTTGACTCCTTCGCAACCCATGTGATGATTCGATCAATTTTGAGGTTATGAGCAGAAGGAAAACAAACATGTATTTACACATGCCGAATTGCACATCAGTGTGCGAGCATTAAACGTCACTCATCTCTATCCTCAGCAGTATTTTGACACTGCTTACCAACACAAACACGTGTTCCGACTGTTTATTTTGTTTGAAGTGCGATGCGATGTTAAACCCAGTGCTCCGGAACGTACACGGAGATTTCCGTTTACCCAATAATGGGTACTTTTATGTGCTATCTCCAAAGACAAACAGACATAACACATTGAACATTCACCCATCAAATTCATCGTCGTTACAAGATAAAGATTGTCGCTGTCGCTGTTGTCCGGAACATTTTTTGCTGGCGAGGATACAC